>NC_061100.1:93596962-93612104 GCF_015104395.2 Macrobrachium nipponense | reverse complement strand
AAGAGGGAGCTATGAATAACTTGATAAGTAAGTATCTGTGTTACTTGCCATCGTTGGCCCTAGCGTATAGGACAACGTTTCCAGTGCTTTTGCAGTGATTTAAGATCACGATTATGAGTTTGTTGGCCAAGAATTAGTGCATCTTTGTGTTTTTCTTGGAGTCTCGTGGACCGTGGTGGCGTGGCCACTTCAACTTTTCTTTAAAGTAAGGGTATAACGAACGACCCAATCATGTTTGTAATTTGCCTTGTAAATTTGTAAATATGAAGTCAAATCTGCTATTTTTTGTGATAAAAGTGTTAAATTTGTAAGTGTTTCTAATCAATCTATCCTTGTGTGCGGGGCTGGACCCTATCCCCTAAGGCAGGACTATCGGCCTCCTTCCATCTGGCACCAACCGGTGAACCGTCATAATACCATTCGCGTCGAGTATCATTAAAAAGCGCTAACTTGGAAAACATTCTAAACCCTTATTGCGTGCTCTCTCTCTCTCTCTCTCTCTCTCTCTCTCTCTCTCTCTCTCTCTGTATATAATATATATAGTATATATATATATATATATATATATATATATATATATATATATATATATATATCATTAAAAAGGGCTAACTTGGAAAACATTCTAAATCCTTATTGCGTGCTCTCTCTCTCTCTCTCTCTCTCTCTCTCTCTCTCTCTCTCTCCTCTCTCTCGTAGTAGCCATCTTGCTTGTGAGACGTACCCGCGTGAAGTCAGATTAATCAACAGATATCACAAGTTTAACATACGACTAGAATTTTGGGCGGAAATATCTAGAAGTGTTCGTGAACTATCGGTGATAAGAGTTAGTGTGAAAAAATAGTAGGAAAATAAAGCGTCTTCTAAGTTAGCGTTTATATCAAGTGTAATACTATAAATCAGAACAAGATGGCAGTAAGTTTCCAACTGCGGGAAGAGGTGGCGTAATTTGGCGTGTTTAGCAGATTCGCAATACGATGAGGTTAGCAGGAAGGGAACTGGCATTTCATCATCTATGAAATCAGCAACAGTCCTAACCAAAAAGATACAAAAGCATTCATAGATATATTAGAAGGATATAATCCTTCAAACTGGAACAAATCTAATGAAAACATCTGAAAATAATTGAAGAAGTTCCAAATAAAATCCAAGTGGTCAAGAGACTCATAAAGAAAATATACATAAACCAACATATTCCGACAAAGAAAATGAATAAGGTGAATCTTGTGAATATCCTAATACTGATGCATAGGAAAAAGAATGCCAAAAGCATGCAAACTGTGTAATGGTTTGGTATAGCATAGTCAATCCACAAAACCTAATCAGAAAATGTGCTGCATGCAACATTCCGACCCATCCACAGTGTGCTGAGGTAATACAAGATTTGAGAAAAGATACAAGAATTTTTGTTCAACATGTCTATCATGGATAGACAATGTTATTAAATCAAGATTGAATGTACAAATAGTTGAGGATGAAGAAGAAGAGGAAGAGGAAGAAGAAGAAGAAAAAGAAGAAGAGGAAAACGGAAGAGAAGTAAAACAAAAATGAAATGACAGAAAAAAATAAGGAAACAAAGAACAAGATAAAAGTATGGATGCAGAGATACTCATTGATACTACATATGAGGCAATAAAGCAGCATACCTACGAAGAAATAAATTACGATATGACAACAGAAAAGCAAATCCCGAAGAGGCTCTACCCAGATCTACACAATGACGGGAAAGAGGAAAAAATAGACAAGAAAGACAAAATCTGCAACCTTTTGAAAAGAGGGAATTGCAGATTTGGAGAAAGATGTTACTACAAACATCCTAAGATATGTCAAAACCTATGAAATATATTGGTAAATGTGCCATACTTAGATGGAATATGGGGATGATTGCAGAGATCTGCATCAAAATATGTAAAAACCTAAAAGAAGGAAAAGGATGTAAGTTCGACAAAAAATGCAAATATATGCACCCTGTAGCCATGAATCATAATCAAATAAATAACCAACCAAGTAATAAAATCCAAAATAAGAAAGAAACAAATAAAGAGAGAAATCAGGAATATCAGGTAAAAGAGAAAAGCAAACCACCAATGAGATATGCAGAGGTGTCAGCAAAAAATTTCAAAGCATCAGCTCCGAAATTCTACTCAAGAGATAATAACTGTATTTATTATGCAAGAGGATATTGCAGAAAACGGAGAAAAATTGCAGATTCAGACACAAAATGAATATTATGATGAAGGAAGATCAAATATTATGGAAAAGTTGGATTTTTTAATGTCAGAATTTCTGGAAATGAAAAAAAGAACAACATACCAGAACAGGAAAGAGACATGGGAAAATCCTTATTACTACCATTATTAAATGAAGGAGAAAACGCGCTCCATCATAGTGATGAATGCGCAGGGTTTAGTTACGAGTAACTCAAAAAGAAAAATAGAGTACTTAGAAGAACTAACCCAAAATGAAAAGAAAATAGATATAATGAATATAAGTGAAACCTGGTATTCCCAGAGACTGGGAATGATGATCAAATAAAAGGGTTCCAAACTTATAGATCAGATAGAAAAAATAGGAATCAAGGGGGAACCGCAATATATGGGAAAGACAAAAACAAGGAAAAATATATGAGAAATATAGTAACTCAGAATGTGAACTAATAGCGTAGAATTTGAATCTGAAAAATTGATGAACATAGTAATATATAGACCTCCTAATACTAAAGAGTTTGACTTAATAATTGAAAAATTGGATGATATATGTAGAAATCACAAGGACTGGACTATTCTCCTATCTGGTGACTTCAACTTTCCTTTCGTAGAATGGAAAGAACGAATAGGAGATTGTGGTTGTACTTATACATATAAAAAAGAGAGTAATAGTAGTGCAGAAGATAAGAGGCAATTTGAAAAGCTATTAGATATGCTACTAGAATACAACATTCAACAAATAAATCACCTGCCAACAAGAAAGGAAAATACTTTAGACCTAGTATTTGTGAACGAGATGAATTATGTTAAAGAAATAATAGTATAATGCGAGTATTTCAGACCATAATGTCATAGAATTAACAGTTCATTCCAAAGCAAGTGAAAATAGAGATAAGCAAGAAATGAAAAAGTGGGAAGGATATGGAAAATACAACTTCTACAGTAAAAATAATAAAAATGGTCAGAAATAATGAAGAATTAAACAAAGATTGGGATAACATTTTCGTAAGTGATGACATAAGGGTAAAATACAGAGATATTATATATTGGAGAAATAGTGGAAAAATATATACCGAAGAAGAAAAGTAAACATCAATTCATGCATACCAAGAGACAGAAGGATCTTGTTCCAGAAAATCAGAAAGTGGAAAAAAGGTCTTGCAAAAGAAAAAAAATGCATGGAAAGTTATGAACTAAAAAGTAAGATAGAAAATGCAGAACAAAAGATTATACAATCAAAAGAAAATGAAAAAAACGGGACTTGGAAGAAAAAACCCTATTAAATATCAAGCAAAACCCCAAACGATTATACTCATATGCGAAGAAGATGAATAAAAGAAGAATAGAAATAGGCCCTCTGAGAATTGAAGGGAGATTAACGAATGAAAAAAAGGAAATTTGCAACATACTGGCAGAACGATATAAGAGAGAATTCACCCCTAGAATAGATAATGAAGATAATGATATAGAAGTAATGGGAAGAAAATAGTGAATATTTAGCTGACATAGAAATTAATGAAGCTGATATTGTGCAGGCAATTAATGAAATTAAAAATGGAGCTGCTGCAGGGCCGGATGGAGTCCCTGCTCTTTTGTTAAAGAAAGTAGTTCATTCTATCGCAAAGCCACTTGCAATATTATTAAGACAAAGTGTAGATACAGGCAAGATTTATGATGAGCACAAATTAGCATATATCACCCTACTTTCAAAAGTGGATCAAGACTAGAGGCAAGTAATTATAGGCCTGGTGAGTCTAATATCACATATTATGAAAGTGTATGAAAGGGTAATGAAGAAAAATATTATGAAACATTTAATAAAAAATAATTTTGTTTAATATAGGACAACACGGTTTCGTACCGGAAAAAGTACACAAACCCAACTGTTAGTCCACCGTGAGAAAATATTCAAAAAAATATGAAAAGCGGAAATGAAAAACAGATGTGGTTTATCTAGACCTTGCAAAAGCTTTTGACAAAGTAGACCATAATATATTAGCAAAGAAAATTAGAAAACACAATATCATAGATAAAGTAGGAAGATGGTTAAAAGAATTTTTACACAACAGAAAACAGATAGTTATTGCAAACGATGAGAAATCGGATGAAACCAAGGTAATATCCGGTGTGCCACAAGGTACGGTGCTAGCTGCAATATTGTTTGTTATTATGATTGAAGACATAGACAGTAATGTTAAGGATTCGGTAGTGAGTAGTTTCGCTGATGACACAAGAATAAGTAGAGAAATTACTTGTGATGAAGATAGGAACGCTCTACAAAGAGACCTTAACAAAGTATATGATTGGGCAGAGGTAAATAGGATGGTATTTAACTCTGATAAATTTGAATCAATAAATATGGAGACAGAGAAGGAAAGCTATATGCATATAGGGGACCTAATAATGAGACAATCACAAAAAATAAGGAAGCAGTTAAAGACCTTGGTGTGATGATGAATAGGAACATGTTTTATGCAATGATCAAATAGCAATTCTGTTGGCAAAATGTAAAGCAAAAATGGGAATGTTGTTACGGCACTCAAACAAGAAAAGCTGAACACATGATTTATGCTTTATAAAACATATGTTCGTAGTCCACTTGAATATTGCAATATGATATGGTACCCACACTATCAAAAGGATATTGCACAAATAGAGAGTGTACAAAGGTCCTTTACAGCTAGAATAGAAGAAGTTAAGGACCTAGACTACTGGGAAAGACTACAATCCTTAAAATTATAGTCTAGAAAGGAGAAGAGAACGCTACATGATAATTCAGGCATGGAAACAGATAGAAGGAATAACAGAAAATATCATGGAACTAAAAATATCAGAAAGAGCAAGCAGAGGTAGATTAATAGTGCCCAAAACTATACCAGGAAAAATAAGGAAAGCACACAGGACATTAATCCACTACGCACCAGCATCGATAATGCAGCGTCTATTCAATGCGTTGCCAGCTCATCTGAGGAATATATCAGGAGTGAGCGTAGATGTGTTTAAGAATAAGCTCGACAAATATCTAAACTGCATCCCAGACCATCCAAGATTGGAAGATGCAAAATATACCGGAAGATGTACTAGCAACTCTCTGGTAGACATTAGAGGCGCCTCACACTGAGGGACCTGGGGCAACCCGAACGAAACTGTAAGGTCTGTAAGGTAAGGTCTCTCTCTCTCTCTCTCTCTGTATATATATAGTATATATATATATATATATATATATATATATATATATATATATATATATTGTGACAAACTGCCAAGTATCTGGTTACTACACTTACCAATCATTAATCGTTACCTCACAACAGCCAGACACCTGAACCTTCATCACAGGTAATAAACGACTGAATACTCCAAAGGCAACAGTGATCCCTTAAACAACTTACCAGTATTGTAAAAAATCAGACTAAGTTCATTAAAACAGGTGTGAGGTAATCCTATATGTGATCAAATTAATTAAAGGGCATCACTCCATCAACAACTTTAAAAGTCTAAGTATTTCCCTGATTTCAGAAGTCTAAGTACTTCCCTGGTTCTAACTCACTTCAAGTATATTGAAGGAAAACAGCTCAGTTACCACTCTATGTTTCTACCTAAGCATAATCTAACCATACTGGTGAAAATGAAAACACTTATAAAAATTTTAAATACATAAATTTATTATCAAACTCAAAATTTATAAGTGAAATTCGCAATATCAGGGAAATTTACCATTACTTGAAAACAAATCAAAGTTTAATTAATTCTTGAATTAATTAAGTAAAATTAAATCAAAATTAATTTATCACAAAATTCAAGAAAATTGATTAATTAATCGAAATTTAAAAGTGTTAGGCAATAACTAAAATTTGGAAAATTAATTCACAAGCGCTAAACAATACTAAAACTGGAAAAGAATTCTAAGTAAATGCAAATTAATTTACAAGTGTTGAATTCAGTTAAATGTGCAACGATTAAATAATGAGAAAAACTAAGTTAATCAAATGGTGAATGCAAATGAAAACACAGAAAAATGTGGAAAATACTAAAATTGCAAAAAGCACTAATCACACAGAATATAAAATAAAAACACACACTTCAATAAGAAAAAATGCATAAATGTACAAAAATCATCTAAATAAGAAAAATGGCCAAATGCACAAAAAATCACTTCAAATGAAACAAACACTAAACACAAAAATTTGCTATGTGTAAAAATCTAAATTTGTTTCATGAAACCACTATAACTATTTGTTGCAACTAATAAATTTTCATTAACACATTACCTTGCTACCAATTGTTTCTTTCTGCTGCAGCTAGCTCCAAAAATTTCACCAATTCACAACATTTCACAAAAGAAAAGGTGCTGTCACACACTTGTACAATGTTTGTTCAGATTCCATGAAAAGCACTAAACAACTCTAAATAACTCTAAGAAATACGAAATCTAAAATTTATGAGTGACCATTCAGTAAGTATTAAATCTATGTTAATGTAAAATCAAGTATGGCGCAGAGAGAGAGAGGGGGGGAGACTTATAAACGCCAGGAATTTAAAGTCTGTAATGAATGCTTTCTTTTTGCACGGAAGCTGAACAGTGGATTTCGCACAAAACGTTTTGGGCTTGAAAAAGATGGTGCAATCTTTCTAGAAGCTTCTATTATGACGTAACTTTACAGAAAAATCGTGAAATCTTCACATGGTATCGGCAAAGACATACAAGTATGAAACCAGTCTTGTACACAGTATGCTCTCTACAGGTTCCAAACAGGAGTCCCTTATCAGGCATGTTGACAGGTTTCCAAAACAAAATGGAGATCTCGAGTTCCTCTAATCTCGGGGCGATGACAAGTTGTGGAAACAATTTCTAGCTTGGAATGGACAAAGTTAATCTCTCTCTATTTTCACAGTCTACGTTATATTAACTTTTACATTATGTTATGCGAAATCTAAACATACATTTTAAGACATCCTATAACTTTAAGCTAAATAAGGAATCTGAAAATGTTGAAAAACTCATATACATTTTGAAAGTAGCAGCATATGATATATATATCTATATATATATATATATATATAATATATATATATATATATGAAGATAAAGGCCCATAAAAACACTATTTTAACGTTGCAACCATATATGTCGGGCACTTCCTTCTGTGCTCCTGATCACTGGTAAAATATGGACATAGGATGTCTTACAAGAGTATATATGCAAAAACATATGTAGGCATGGCAGTAAGTCTCTGTTGGTGACCCAGGAAGGGTGGAAATTAAACTATTCCCTGGTGATTTCTGGCCTCATTAACTCCCGCCTGACGACTCGTCTGGTGGTCGGACTACATCGATGAACTAATCCTTAGGCGCTCCTCAATCAGGTGTCCAAGAACATCCAACCACCGGACGAATCACCAGCCGGGAGTTAATGAGGCCAGAAATCACCTGGGAACAGTATAATTTCCACCCTTCCTGGGTCACAACAGAGACTTACTGCCACACATACATATGCTTTTTGTATATGCTCTTGTAAGACATCCTATGTCCATATTTTACCAGTAATCAGGAGCATAGAAGGAAGTGCTCGAAATATGTGGTTGCAACGTTAATATAGTGTTTTATGGGCCTTCTATCTTCATATTATACTGTTGTATTACAGTAAAAAAAAAGACATTCATATAGATATATATATTATATTATATATATTATATATATATATATATATATATATGTGTGTGTGTGTGTGTGTGTGTGTGTGTGTGTGTGTGTGTGTCTGTGTCTGTATGTGTGTCTGTGTAGTTGATTTTATAATCTTTTGTCTGTAGTGTTGAGTGTATGTTTGTTACTAAGGTTTTGGTGATCAGCACTGTCCATAGGGGGTCTTACTTGGTCCTATATTATTTCTTTTATTATTTTTTTAATCCTCATTACCACCATATAATGTTCTTAGTCGACTGTATAGGTCACATGCTATAAATTCCTCTACAGTTCCCAATCTGATACATATATTATTTAACTTGCTTCAACATTCCTCTGAGAATGGCGGGCTGCAATTGTCTGATTCTTCCATGCGGTTTATCAGTGATGTAACTTCATGTTTTTATACTAGCAAATGATTTTGGGACCACTGTTCTCAAGTGAGTTTTTGTTTCACTTATGGTGCTGTTTTTTCTACTTTCTCTCGGTTTCCTTTAAGCTGTATTCAACCTTCCCGATTTTTCTCTGTAGGCTACTCATTCCTGGAGATTCATTTTCAATGTAACACTTCTAGGTAGGTACATGAAATTTACTTACCTTTTATACTGCCGTTTGCTCATTGTGTTTTTTTTATTCTGCGTTTAATTTAGTAGACATAGTGCTGATCTTAACAAACAAGGGTTTAAAAACAAATATTGTGATCTCCAATCTTTCCTTTCTGCTACTTGGGAACATTATGTCATCCACCAATACTTTGGACTAGCCTTTCCCCGGCTATCCTATTCACTCTACCTGTTGCTGAACCACTTAAATGGATCGTATATTGTTCCTTGTCTTACAATTTCTTTTATGTCAGTAGTCTCTTCCGGCCACAGCATCTCTACCTTTCCATTTTCTTTCATCTTTTGTATTAGCAATTCATCTTTCCATCCGATCATTAATTCTACCCATTTCTTTAATGCAATCTTTCTTTCATGATCGTATCAATGCATAATAAATGGATTTATGAAGTGAAATATATCAATGACCAATGGGGTTATTAAAACACACTACACTCTCTATATGTCGTTTGTGCATGTAAATAGTCCACCTCATGACATGCTCTGCTAAATACAATCACATTGACGACGGCTGCTGTAATTTTTTTATTTATGAGTAACATTTCGTAGGTATAGTATCTGGTTACTTAATGTCATGTTAATATTTCTACTTTGACTATTATCTTTTCGTATTTACTTCCACTCTGCTTACTCCACCAGTTGTATATTTCTAAAACCTTCTGTTGTACATACATTCCAGTTTTTCTATTATCAGGTACGTTATTATTGAAAAGAATATGATTGAGCCATTGCATTCCTGTCTTATTCCATTAGTCACATTTAGCTCTTTTTGTTCTACATTGTTAAGGCATAGACTTGTTGCACCATTTGTATATATCTTTGTTACTGCGCTTATTACCTCTGCATGCAGGGGGTAGTTGCAGTAGCCGTAAGCTAGAGTGTTCGTCTTTAGAACGACTTCTTCGCCCATTGCAGTATATCTTTGATTGTATTTATTTATGTTATTGTCTCTTTGATGAAAATCCTTTCTATTCTCCATTTCTTTGCTCGACAGTTTGCGAAAATGCTTTCATTGTAAAACGTTTTTTCCCCGTTTATCTTCACGTCTTATTTACCTTTACCGTGTTTGGCATTGCCGTTAATTAAAAAGACCTTCAAACAATTTCATTCTTAATGTAGGTAATGAGAAATGAGATAAATGAAATGTTGGATGGAATTAAGGAGTTGCGTAATTAGTGTCACATAAGTATTTCTGAATCGAGAATGTTAACGGCTAAACAACCTAATTGATTTTCACAATACTATGCTAAAAAGAGGCATTATTTATCTCAGTCTCATTTTGTTCTGGAAAAGTAATTCTAAAGCTGTACTCTACAATGAGGTTGTTTTGATTATAGATTTATAATGTGATGAAAGAATGATCAGCGCTCTCTCTGTCAAAACTAAACAAGAGGAGAAAATTCAACACATTTCCCAGTGCGTTTTAAAATACCTCCCAGTGCAAACTGCAGCACTATTATTCTTTTTCGTGAAGCCGGAACACTGAAATTAAAGCAGGTGGATGCAGAGTCTGGGTGGATGGGTGTCTGCTCGCGGTTCGTTGGCTGGTTTAGAAAGTTTAAGAAAACAACAAAAAAGTTTACGTGGGAATCTAGGACTTAGCAAGAATTTCCTTATTTCTGGCAGCCTTTATTTCAGTTTAAATATATCACAGAATATAATAACAAAGGAAAAACTATGACTAACTATAATAAATGATGCGGTTATACAATCATTCCCGCAGATAACACTATAAAGTAAAATAACAAAAACAACAACATTAAACACGGGGAATACTGCATTGCCTCAGTTCGTCTTATGAGCTGATGCTTCATAGCTTTAAGACTCTCCCTCAATCTGCAGTTACCAGAAGCTCCTGGGAATTAGTATTAAGGTCCATCTGCACTTTTGTTTGCATGGCCGGCATTTAAAAATTAGGGCGAGGCCAAGGTGTGGGTTTATCTGCGACAGAAAAAGAGTTGCATTCAGCACGAAGAATGAATATTAATTGACATTATTGGGTGACAATGTGTTGATACACGTGGAATTCTCTCTCTCTCACATGCATACATACACACACAAAAAACCATCACTAAATATTATTATTATTATTATTATTATTATTATTATTATTATTATTATTATTATTATTATTATTATTATTAAAAAATATTGTAGGTATTCTTGGTAAAGAAACGAAAATTTTCCTTTTTAATTTGCGTCACTCTACAAGTGCAGAGCGTTTCAACCAAATCCTAAACCAGAGAAAATTTGCTGGAAGAGATAAATTTATAGAAAACTAAACTGCAAAGCATGCACACACTTTAAAGTCCGTGCTTTACAGGAATTCATCATATTAAGCATGTTCCAACACGACCGTTTATGATCTTATGGAGTCCCAAGAAAAGACCTTACATAATTTCTTATGCCCATTTCTCATCAAATTACTTAGTGATTAGTTAGGAGGCTCTATATGCAATGGTGAAAGTGGCAAAGAAATCGTTTACTTCTACTCTAGGCTGTAACTTGCATAAATAATTTATTGATTTTCTTAATGCCAATGATCATTCGAATATACTCACCAGGACACCTGCAGCAGTCGTAAGTGAGATGTTTTTGGCCTGGAGCCAAGGGTATGCAGGAACAGCATTGGCTTCGCTTCATTCTCAAGTTTAAAGAACCAGCCTGGTGGGAAGAATATGAGACAACTTTTTTATATATCTTCCAGTATATTGCAGTAGTATATATATATGTGTGTGTGTGTGTGTGTATACATATATATATATATAATTGAATATAATGGCAACTTTTTACCAGATACATTTCTAATTATAATACCCGCAATGCCCTCTTAACTTCTTGAATTCTTCACACTTCTTGGATAAACTTGTCACCAGCTGTAGATCTAAGTGTAAGAATATGAAGTCACGGCTGTAACGCTGATGTACTGTTGTAGGATTCGAACTCGTGGTCAGGTCGGCAATTTGACTTCGTTCTAATACTTTGGATGCGAGCGTGAGTCCTGCTACAGGACACTAGAATTGCTTCATATTCTTGCATGTGGATCTTTGACATTGCAGAGACAAGCGCACCCAAAGAGTGGTAAGAGCTCTAGAAGTTGAGAAGATTAAGAGGCTTATCAACTGGAGTGACGTAACGGCTGATGTCTGGAACTCTTTCTAAAATACCGCTTTTCTATAATACTTCTAAAATGTAGCTTTGACTTCTTAACTTTTTGGGGGTTTTATGTGCGTATATGTGCACTGGTATACAAACTACAGCGCATCCATACGTAGCATGTATTTTTATTTTTTTTAACTCAGATCCTCTACACAGACACACACACACACATATATATATATAATGTATATATATATATATATATATATATATATATATATATATATATATATATAAATGCAGTTACCACATATACCAAAATTATACAGAACTGACGATATCTTACCCTAAAACTTGGCGAAGCGTCCACCAGAACCAGAAGAACAGAGAGAATCACCACCACAAGTAAAGTAATCTTCATGATGCACAGCTTCCTGTTGTCTGCGATATCTGAGGATGTAGTGACAGTCATTTGTTTAGAGTCAAGTACGCTGCTAATGCCATGAACACTGCTAATAGAGAGTCAGTATTTTATATCTAATGACGAGCTATAGATCTTTCCATCGAATTTCACATGTTATTATCACGCAGTGACTAAAGAAGTTGCGGTCAAATCGCTGAAACATTATCAAAGAAAAACCAAAATACAGACATTAAAATGTTACCATGTAAAGAAATGTGACATTGGAGATATAGTCTTAACTAATATCACGACGGAAGAGCCGCCACTGATAATGTTTACCTGAGGAGTGGGCAAGTACGATGCGGGAATGGGATTGTCATGTTGTTTGTTGTTTTTGATTTAGCTGACCTTGTGTCAGCACGGGCTCTTGCTCACAGAGCAGCCCGTAATGGGATTGTCAGGTGATCACCTGTTTATATGTGTTCTCACTTTCCTAGTATTGTTGCCAGTTGCCGCTGTCCGCATGAATGCACTAGACCTAGAAACGCGGGGCAGGGCTGAAATGGGAAAGCTTTATTCAGGTCACAGTGACAGAATATGAGACATCGGTAACCACAACTAAACTGGTTGTATATATGCATATATCAGATAAGTTTAAAATACTGCAGGTGTAATTTTATGCACAGACATTCTTAGTTTTCAATTTATATCGGGAGTGCAATGGTTCCCAGCCTGGGTTCTATGGTTGCTCCTCTCTATTCCACTAGCCTTATAACCAAGGGCTCTTTTCAAGATGTTTACCGTTCCTTTGAGGGCAGAAATCTACAACTCATTTATACTTGGGCAACTTGGTATTGCCTGAAGATATTTTCTCAGATTAGAAGTTTTGAATTCCCTGAAGATATTTTCTCAGATTAGAAGTTTTGAATTGCCTGAAGATATTTTCTCAGATTAGAGGTTTTAAACCTTGATTACTTAAGAATTTGCAAATCACCATGCACACTGGCTGGGTTACAGATCGATGGATACTCTGAAGGAAGAGCGTTTGAATATTAACTGCCAAATCTTACTGTCATTTTGCCTTTAGGCAGTTATCAGGTGCCTTTAGTCTTTACCCTTTTGCTTCCTTTGTAAAGTAACAATTTTACAATCTTTACACTTCAGGGTCATGTAGTACTACACTATCAGTTGTCTTGACCGTTATTTGCATTGCCAGTGATCTATCACTGGTCATGAAAATTTTGTTTCTTGAAGCATTAAATTCTTCAAACACATTGTTTCATGAAAAATTATATTCCTTGATATTGTTTCACGATTCACTGAACTTCACAATGACATTTTTTCATAAAGCACTGAATTCTCAATGCAACTGTTTTACGTAGCATATAATTGATCAAAATCTTCAAATATATTGTTTCTTGATGCGTTGAATTCAACGAAAGTTCTGTATCATGAAGCACTGACTACCATGGAAATCTTACTTCATAGATAACCGAATTCAATAGGATATTTTTTCTCTTGAAGTTCTAAATTCCACGAAAATATTGTTTCTTGAAGTGTCGAATTCTGCGGAATTTTTTCTTACGCAATGCTAAATTCTTCACAGGAAATGTTGCATGGAGCACTGAATTCCGCGAAAGCCATTCCGTGGCGATAAATCGTCAAATCTTCATCGGTATCCTCGAAACTTTTTTCTTCTGGAAATTTTAGGAATGCAAAGACAGGCAAATAGCTACAAAATTAACCAACAGAAACACGAATACAGTTGCCGGTGATAACATTTCTTCCCAATTTCGTTGACAGGTTTGAAACAGGGGCGGGCAAAGACTTTCAGAAGGTCAGGGGTCAGTTGTGGGTAAAAGGGTACCCCTTCAGTTTTTGAAAATTAAATTTGCCATGGTTTATTTGCTGCAATTATCATATGATAATAAATACAATATATATATATATATATATATATATATTATATATATATATATATATATATGTATATAGATATATATTATTTACCTATTAGATATATATATATAATATACATATATATATATATATATTATGCATATGCATAATGTGACAGTCTTAAAATTCAATACATGTATATGATCCAATTCAAATATTATTTCTGACAAAAAAGGGCATCTTAGCTATGAAGAAGAAAAGGGGCAGGGGCTCAAGCACCCTGCCCTTGTGCACGTCCTTGGTTTGAAGGAAAACATTCTATTGCACTGTTGTTCAGTTTTGAGATGATAGTTTATTTCTCTCCCTGATGATTCAATGCACTTTATTATTATTATTATTATTGTTATTATTATTATTATTATTATTATTATTATTATTATTATTATTATTATTATTATTATTTCTTTGGGGGGAATATAAAGGCTAAACTACTGTATTTTACTTATCCAGTTCTCGGGCATTTTCAGAGATGTTTGATTCCTGTAAGTTTGAGAATCTCACTAACGAAGAAGAATCCATAACCGCAACAAAAAGGATAATTTTTGTCAGGAAATAGAAAGTTACATTAATTAACACGACACGGTAACGTTTTTGTTTTTCTTCTTGCTAGCGGAATTACGTTAGAAGTTGTGCGGGGATTTTTACAAATGTTTGTGATTGCTCTCTTGTTCTTGGATGTTAGGGCCCTTCCTTTCTGAATCTCTTGTACACCATCTATCGATTCAGACATTCAAATTCTTGTCTCTCATCTCTCCTAACACTTTCAAATTATAGACTAACCCATTTTCCTTTCGGTAGGTACCCTCAATTTCTGGGTACCTCTGTCTCTCTCCCTTTCAGTTTTTCGTCGTGTACCTTCCCTACTTTAAGCAGTTCAGTACCGGTCCCAACCCCGGATAAATAGGGAGGGTTGGAGTCAGGATGGGCATCTGTCCGTAATACATCTGCCAAAATCAAATATGAAATAAGCTCTTCAACAGAAAGTATACATGTTCCAAACATCATTAGCTTTAAAGGAGCTTAATGAAAACAAACCCGACTAGGGATGAAATGAAAAGTGTGCGCGCGCGCTTTTTCGGACACTATATCTACACGGCACAAGGGCGGCTTAATCTAAGACAAAGGAGCATTAACATAGGCAACACAAGCGTAAATAGAGATGCCGCTTACTT
>NC_061100.1:93334462-93594462 GCF_015104395.2 Macrobrachium nipponense | reverse complement strand
TATATATATTATATCATATATATATATAGTATATATATATTTATATATTGTATGTGAATGTATATATAATATATATATATATATATAATATATACTATATATATAAGCTATGTGTGTAATTTGTGTGTGCATGTGGTATGGCTGTATTTAGAGATGTAGTGCAAGGAGTGAGTCTTCCTTGAGTTGAGAACTCCTTGGGGGGTCGGGTTTCGAGAGTGAAAATTATGTTAGCCCTAGTTGGGATTACGTGTGGGTGAAAGCGAACGTAGTAGGAGAGAGTGTGGCAGTAATTGCATAACGGTACGAGGCCTGGATGGAAAGAAATGAGATTGAAAGGGAAAGTTTGCAGGAGAATCTAAATCTCTGTCTCGTTGGAACTGGAGAAGGAGAAAGATGGTATAAACCTGGCTTTTACGAGAACTATTTAGGGTTCTTATGACGAATACAAATTTATATAATTTGAATACTGTTCAATTACTGGTAAGTAGCCATTAAATTATAGCCTACCTTGATTTAATCGATTGAATGGTAGGGCTGCAGTGTCCCCGGTTTAGTTTTATGAGACAAAAACATGTCTTGTTTTGGAGGTTTTTAAGTCTCTGACCCGAAAATATCCCCGGAGTTTGTCTCAGAACTCTGGTCACCTTAGCCATAAAGGAAATAAGTCCTTACTATAAAACTTAATTCGATCAAAATTGACTAGCTAGTGAGGGTATAAAGGCTCCGTCCACTCCAATCATCCACCTACGGGCTGTTCTATGAGCAAGAGCCCGTGCTGGCATAAAGTCAGCTTAATCTCAAACAACAACAATCCAATCGTCCTTCTGTCCAGAGATCTCTACTTGATAAGTAGGGCAGAGGGGAAGCTACTCTTTGATACAATTAAGTGAGTTGTATTTCTAAGAGGGAGCTATGAATAACTTGATAAGTAAGTATCTGTGTTACTTGCCATCGTTGGCCTTAGCGTATAGGACAACGTTTCCAGTACTTTTGCAGTGATTTAAGATCACGGTAATGAGTTTGCTGGCCAAGAATTAGTGCATCTTTGTGTTTTTCTTGGAGTCTTGTGAGTAGTATGCTCTCTACAGTTTCTAGACAGAAGTTCTTTATCAGACATGTTGACAGGTTTCCAAAACAAAACAGAGATCTCGAGTTCCTCATATCTCAAGGCGATGACAAGTTGTGGAAACAATTTCTAGCTTGGAATGGACAAATTTAATCTCTCTCTTTCCACATTCTACATTATATTAACTTTTACATTATGTTATGTGAAATCTGAACATACATTTTAAGACATCCTATAACTCTAAGCTTAATAAGGGATCTGAAAATGTTGCAAAACTCATATGCATTATGAAAGTAGCAGCATATAGTATACCTCCCCACAGAAGATTGGTTATCACGGTGTTGAATCCAACGATTCACAACGGGATAAATAATCAACAATTGTATTGTTTTTGCCACTAATGTGCTGCACTCTTAAATTATACTGTTGCAAGCACAAAGACCACCTGGTCAGTCTTTGACTATGGTTTTTCATTCTCTGGATAAATGATAGGGGATTGTGAACAGACAACACTAAAATTTCTCCATTCCTAGGTCTGTTCTCTTACACTTCAAACTTTTTTAATGCTGCGATTAAGGCTAAAGTTTCCTTCTCGATTGTTGAGTATACTTTCTGATGTTTTTTCAGTTTTGAAGACATGAAGCACATAGGATGGTGAATATTATTTTCATCTTCTTGAAGTAGAACAGCTCCAATGCCACAGTCAGAAGCATCAACTTGTATCACAAATTTCTTGTTGAAGTCTGGAGCTTGAAATACTGGTCTTGAAGTTAAAATGGCTTCTACTTACTCAAAGGATTCTTGACAATGGAGTCCAAACAAACTTAGCTTTGGGACTAGTTAAGTCTGTCAAGGGAGGTACTACAGCTGAGAAATTTGGGCTGAAACAACGATAGAATCCAGCCATGCCCAAAAATCTTTGTAGCTGTGTCCTGGTAGTGAGTGGGGTAGCCTTACGGATACCTTCTACATTAACATTTGCTGGAGCGAGAAGGCCTTTCCCAACTTCAAACCCAAGATACTGCACAGATGCCTTTCCAAACTCACTCTTCTCTAGGTTGACTGTTAGTCCTGCATCTTGTAGTTTCTTGAAAACTTTCTGCAGACTCTTCAGATGTTCTTCCCATGTTGTAGAGTAAATCACTATGTCATCCAAGTATACACCTACTCCTTCTATCGATCCTAACAGTTGATCCATCACTCGTTGGAATATTGCAGGTGCATTCATCAGACCAAACTGCAGAATAGTATATGATACATTCCAAAAGGAGTAATAAAAGCTGAGAAGCAACTTCACATTCTCACCTAAGGGAATTTGATAATATCCTTTCAACAAGTCTATCTTGGAAACAAACTTGGCTTGCCCAATATTATCAAGTAATTAATCTATAAGAGGCAAAGGATAATTGTCAGCCACACTGATGGAATTCAGTCTCCTCTAATCAGTACACATCCTAAATGAACCATCAGGTTTCTTCACTAACACACATGGAGAACTGAAGTGACTTGAACTGGGTTCTGCTAATCCATGTTCCAGCAAATACTCAAATTCTTCCTTCAAAGCATCTCGATGATAAGGTGATAAACAATAGGCTCTATTCTTGAATGGTTTTCCATCTTCTTGAATCTTGATCTCATGCTTGGTCATATCAGTATGCTTAGGTACATCTGCAAAAATTTCTGGGAACTTCTAATTACTTCACTAAGTCTTTACCTTGTTCAACACTCAGATGTTTCAGTATATCCTCCAAATTTTTGGAGATTGAAGAATTATTCATCTTGCTTTCAGCTCCCAATTCGTAGCCATCATCGTCTTCTGTAGATGAAGTTGTCTGTGTTATTAACACAGTTTCAGATTTAGTTTCTGAGAAATAAGGTTTCAAGAGGTTCACATGTATCCCCTTTTGTCTTCTTCTTTCTGGTGTTTCAATCACATAAGTTCTGTCACTTAACTTCTGAATTATCTTGTAAGGACCTTGAAATTTATTAGTGAGGGGAAATCTCTTGACAGGTAAGAACACTAACACTAGTTGACCAACACTAAAACTTCTTAGCTTCGTCTCAGCATCATATCTCCTTTTCATTTTCTCTTGACTCACTTTCAAATTTTCTAAAGAGAATTTTCTAATCTATTTCAACCTTTTCCTCAAGTTCTTCACATAGTCACCTTGGCTTTCCTCTTGATTTTCTTCCCAATTTTCTGCGAGAATCTTCAACGGTCCTCTCACTTCTCTACCAAAAATCATCTCATTAGGTGAACATCCCATACTTTCTTGATAAACACTCCTAACTTCAAACAACATTAATGGTAAACCAACATCCCATTCTCTTCCTGACCCAGAACAATACTTTGTCAGCATACGTTTCAATGTCTGGTGGAACTTTTCCAAGGCACCTTGCATTTCTGGATGATAAGCAGTGGATAACTGTGTTTTCATCACATCCTGGAATAACTTTGAAGTAAAGTTTGTTCCTCTATCATTTTGTACTATTTCTGGTATACCAAACTTTGAGAAAAACCCCACAAGTTTTTCAGCAAGTATCTTGGCAGATATGTTTCTAACAGGGATTGCCTCTGGATATATTGTCACAGGACACATTAATGTTAACACACACTCATTCCCCTTCTTTGTCTTAGGCAGCGGTCCAACCATGTCTATTATCACTTTGCTAAAGGGTTTTCCTCTAACTTCAAAAGGTTGGAGGGGGGGCTTTCTTGATGGTTTCATTCGGTTTTCCAGCTATCTGGCAGATATGACACTCACGACAGAACCTGCTAACATCTTTGTAAAGTCCAGGCCAGAAAAAATATTTCATGATCTTCTCCACAGTCTTCATGATTCCTGTATGTCCAGACTCATGAGCTACTGCTACCACTTGCTTCCTCAATGGATATGGAATCAAAATTTGATGATATTCGCCCCATACAGCATCTCCTGGTATATCTGTAGGTCTATACTACCTCATCAGCAAACCTTCCTTCAGATAATAACAGGTAGGAGTTTGTTGCATCTCTTCTCGATCAACAACTCTGAAGAAAAAATCAGCTAACGATGCATCCTTCTTCTGCATGTCCATTAGCTTCTTTCTTATCACTTGACCAACTTCAAGGGTTGAATTCTCAATATCTGCTAACTCAGCTACTGTAGTTTTACTACTGTCTTCAGGAACACTTTGACTACTTGGAGTCTCTTCAGGAACAACAGGTTTTTCTTTATTGTCATCGTCTTCTTCATGGGAAATCTCTTCTTGGTCAGCACTAGGGGAAACATCACTTCCCTGGAATAATTCTTCTAAGCACAAAGATCCTTTACTTGATCCTTCTTGGGTGTGTAAATCCTCAGTTTCTTCACTTGCAGTCGTAGTACTCTTCATACTTCTGGTAGTTACACAACTAGGAAACAGGTGGGGGTTATTCTTCTCCAGCTCTACCGTAGGACTAATCCTCAACGGTTTGTATGTCACTACAGGACAAGGAATAAATGGCACACCACCAACTTCATTCCCCAACAGAACATGTACACCTTCCACAGCCAGTGAGTCCTTTACAGCAAAATCAGCATTCCCTATCACCTATTCACACAACAGGTGTAAGCGGCATATAGTAGGAGTTACTTCCTCTCCTATACCCTTCAGAATAACTGAATCTCCTGTGAGACTCTTCTGCAACTGAGGGTGAGCACCACGTACTACCACACTATGGTTACTCCCTGTATCGCGTAATATCTTGACTGGTACCTGCACACTCCCTCCTTGAGTTGACAGCATGCCCTCATAGTTATATGGCTTAAAAGCCTCCACACTGATAAGCCACTCACTGCTTGAAGTTACATTTCCACTGGTTGCTAAACATTCAGTTTGTTTAGTTTCAGTCTTCTCTGTAATCTGATTCTTTCCCACAATGCTCTTCGTAGTCTGTTTCACCTGGTCACCTTTCACCACCTGACCAACAGGCTTTAACAGCTGTTGATTCCGGTAACACTCTTGACTGAAGTGTCCTACTCTTCCACACTTGAAACAGACAACATTAGGTTTCTGTAACTGTCTTGAAAAATAGGATGAGGATTTTACATTAACTTGCTGGGGTGTATTACCTTGTGTACCCTTGGTAGTATCACTTGTAGGTTTCCCATTAAATTTGTTCTTGATATTTGGATGAGACTTAAAACCTGGGTGTTGCTGATTCTGGTACTTGACATTGTAATTGTGTTTGCTACTAATTATATTGTAATCTTCACTCAGTGTTGCAGCTTTGTCAAGTTTCTTAACCTCTCTCTCTCTCTCTCTCTCAAATAGGCTCTTATATGTTTGGGAATTCCCCTAAGATATTGTTCAAGAACAAGCAATTCTTCTAACTCATCAAAAGTTTTAACTTTAGTAGCTTCTAACCAACGTTTAAAACACCTTCTCACTTCATAAGCATAACCTAAGAAGGTTCCCTTCTCATCTTTTCTTAAATATCCGAATCTTTCATGGTAGTGCTCTGAGGGTCATCTGGTAAACTTGTAGCACACTGTGTTTGAATACTGCGTAGTCTTTACACTGATCAGCTGTTAAGGCTAGATAAGCACTTCTCCTTTTATCAATTAAGACACTTTGTAGCAAAACTGACCATTTATCTTCTGGCCACCCCATACCTGAAGCCACTTTCTCAAAGTGACCAAAGAACTCATCTGGAGCTTCTTCAGTAAACTTAGGGATTCATTTCTGTACTCTTACTACATCAAATACAGGGTCTTGATTACCTTGGTTAGGGTTAGACGGTGTTACAGGTAAAGTGGATCTAGCTCTTATCAATTCCATCTCCCTTTCAAACCTTACTC
Organism: Macrobrachium nipponense; assembly: GCF_015104395.2. Classification (NCBI taxonomy): domain Eukaryota; kingdom Metazoa; phylum Arthropoda; class Malacostraca; order Decapoda; family Palaemonidae; genus Macrobrachium; species Macrobrachium nipponense. The sequence goes on along the minus strand of NC_061100.1, from coordinate 93,588,573 downwards.
TTTCTCTTTCCTCTTCTGCTGCTTTTTCTTCTTCTCTTTCTTGTTTTCCCCTCTCTATTCTTTCTCTTTCAGCTTGCATTCTCTCTCTTTCACCCTGCATTTTCAGCATAATCAAATTCTCTTTTGCTTCAATGTGTCTAAGCTCTAACTCTGCATCAGTTTTCTCTTTCTTTTCTTCTTGCTTATTTATAAGATCAGCATGTGCTACATTCAACAACTCTTGAGCAAATTCTAACTCATCTTCATCAGTTATTCTACCAGAGTCTATCAATGATTCCATAGCAATACATTTTATTTGTGCCTTTACCATACTAGTAGACACATAACCACCACATGCAACTTATCAACTAACAATTCAACAGAATAAATGTAAAATAAAAAATATATGGTCACTCTCCTAGCAAAATATATCCCTAACACCACCAGCATAGACTAGAGTGATAATGTAATCTGTTCTCCCAGGTCTCTGGGCACCGTTAATACTTGTGCCAAGTATCTGGTTACTACACTTACCAATCATTAATTGTTACCTCACAACAGCCAGACACCTGAACCTTCATCTCAGGTAATAAACGACTGAATACTCCAAAGGCAACAGTGATCCCTTAAACAACTTACCAGTATTGTAGAAAATCAGACTAAGTTCATTAAAACAGGTGTGAGGTAATCCTATATGTGATCAAATTAATTAAAGGGCATCACTCCATCAACAACTTTAAAAGTCTAAGTATTTCCCTGATTTCAGAAGTCTAAGTACTTCCCTGGTTCTAACTCACTTCAAGTATATTGAAGGAAAACAGCTCACTTACCACTCTATGTTTCTACCTAAGCATAATCTAACCATACTGGTGAAAAAGAAAACACTTATAAAAATTTTAAATACAAAAATTTATTATCAAACTCAAAATTTATAAGTGAAATTTGTAATATCAGGGAAATTTACCATTACTTGAAAACAAATCAAAGTTTAATTAATTCTTGAATTAATTAAGTAAAATTAAATCAAAATTAATTTATCACAAAATTCAAGAAAATTGATCAATTAATCGAAATTTAAAAGTGTTAGGCAATAATTGAAATTTGGAAAATTAATTCACAAGTCCTAAACAATACTAAAACTAGAAAAGAATTCTAAGTAAATGCAAATTAATTTTCAAATGTTGAATTCAGTTAAATGTGCAACAATTAATAAATGAAAACAACTAAGTTAATCAAATGGTGAATGCAAATGAAAACACAGAAAAATGTGGAAAATACTCAAATTGAAAAAAGCACTAATCACACAGAATATAAATTAAAAACACACACTTCAATAGGAAAAAATGCATAAATGCACAAAAATCATCTAAATAAGAAAAATGGCCAAATGCACAAAAAATCACTTCAAATGAAACAAACACAAAACACAAAAATTTGCTATGTGTAAACATTTTAATTTGTTTCATGAAACCACTATAACTATTAGTTGCAACTCACAACATTTCACAAAAGAAAAGGTGCTGTCACACACTTGTACAATGTTTGTTCAGATTCCATGAAAAGCACTAAACAACACTAAATAACTCTAAGAAATACGAAATCTAAAATTTACGAGTGACCATTCAGTAAGTATTAAATCTATGTTAATGTAAAATCAAATATGGCGCAGAGAGAGGGAGGGGGGGAGACCTATAAACGCCAGGAATTTAAAGTCTGTAATGAATGCTTTCTTTTTGCACAGAAGCTGAACAGTGGATTTCGCACAAAACGTTTTGGGCTTGAGAAAGATGGTGCAATCTTTCTAGAAGATTCTGATATGACATAACTTTACAGAAAAATCGTAAAATCTTCACATGGTATCGGCAAAGACATACAAGTATGAAACCAGTCTTGTACACAGTATGCTCTCTACAGGTTCCAAACAGAAGTCCCTTATCAGGCATGTTGACAGGTTTCCAAAACAAAATGGAGATCTCGAGTTCCTCTAATCTCGAGGTGATGACAAGTTGTGGAAACAATTTCTAGCTTGGAATGGACAAAGTTAATCTCTCTCTATTTTCACAGTCTACGTTATATTAACTTTTACATTATGTTATGCGAAATCTAAACATGCATTTTAATACATCCTATAACTTTAAGCTAAATAAGGAATCTGAAAATGTTGCAAAACTCATATGCATTTTGAAAGTAGCAGCATATAATATATATATATATATATATATATATATATATATATATATATATATATATATATATATGAAGATAAAAGGCCCATAAAACACTATTTTAACGTTGGAACCATATATTTCGGGCACTTCCTTCTGTGCTCCTGATCACTGGTAAAATATGGACATAGGATGTCTTACAAGAGCATATATACAAAAACATATGTAGGCATGGCAGTAAGTCTCTGTTGGTGACCCAGGAAGGGTGGAAATTAAACTATTCCCCCTGGTGATTTCTGGCCTCATTAACTCCCGGCTGACGACTCGTCTGGTGGTCGGACTACATCGATGAACTAATCCTTAGGTGCTCCTCAATCAGGTGTCCAAGAACATCCAACCACCGGACGAATCGCCAGCCGGGAGTTAATGAGGCCAGATATCACCAGGAAATAGTATAATTTCCACCCTTCCTGGGTCACCAACAGAGACTTACTGCCACACCTACATATGTTTTTGTATATATGCTCTTGTAAGACATCCTATGTCCATATTTTACCAGTAATCAGGAGCATAGAAGGAAGTGCTCGAAATGTGTGGTTGCAACGTTAATATAGTGTTTTATGGGCCTTCTATCTTCATATTATACTGTTGTATTACAGGAAAAAAAAGACATTCATATAATATATATATATATATATATATATATATATATATATATATATATGTGTGTGTGTGTGTGTGTGTGTGTGTGTGTGTAGTTGATTTTATAATCTTTTGTCTGTAGTGTTGAGTGTATGTTTGTTACTAAGGTTTTGGTGATCAGCACTGTCCATAGAGGGTCTTACTTGGTCCTATATTATTTCTTTTATTATTTTTTTAATCCTCATTAGCACCATATAATGTTCTTAGTCGACTGTATAGGTCACATGCTATAAATTCCTCTATAGTTCCCAATCTGGTGCATATATTATTTAACTTGCTTCAACATTCCCCTGAGGATGGCGGGCTGCTATTGTCTGATTCTTCCATGCGGTTTATCAGTGATGTAACTTCATGTTTTTACACTATCAAATGATTTTGGGACAACTGTTCTCAAGTGAGTTTTTGTTTCACTTATGGTGCTGTTTTTTCTACTTCGTCTCGGTTTCCTTTAACCTGTATTCAACCTTCCTGATTTTTCTCTGTAGGCTATTCATTCCTGGAGATTCATTTTCAATGTAACACTTCTAGGTAGGTTCATAAAATTTACTTACCTTTTATACTGCCGTTTGCTCATTGTGTTTTTTTTAATTCTACGTTTAATTTAGTAGACATAGTGCTGATCTTAACAAACAAGGGTTTAAAAACAAATATTGTGATCTCTAATCTTTTCTTTCTGCTACTTGGGAACATTATGTCATCCACCAATACTTTGGACTAGCCTTTCCCCGGCTATCCTATTCACTCTACCTGTTGCTGAACCACTTAAATGGATCGTATATTGTTCCTTGTCTTACAATTTCTTTTATGTCAGTAGTCTCTTCCGGCCAGAGCATCTTTGCCTTTCCTTTTTCTTTCATCTTTTGTATTAGCAATTCATCTTTCCATCCGATCATTAATTCTACCCATTTCTTTAATGCAATCTTTCTTTCATGATCGTATCAATGCATAATAAATGGATTTATGAAGTGAAATATATCAATGACCAATGGGGTTATCAAAACACACTACACTCCCTATATGTCGTTTGTGCATGTAAATAGTCCACCTCATGACGGGCTCCGCTAAATACAATCACATTGACGTCGGCTGCTGTAATTTTTTTATTTATGAGTAACATTGCGTAGGTATAGTATCTGGTTACTTAATGTCATGTTAATATTTCTACTTTGACTATTATCTTTTCGTATTTACTTCCACTCTGCTTACTCCGCCAGTTGTATATTTCTAAAACCTTCTGTTGTACATACATTCCAGTTTTTCTATTATCAGGTACGTTATTATTGAAAAGAATATGATTGAGCCATTGCATTCCTGTCTTATTCCATTAGTCACATTTAGCTCTTTTTGTTCTACATTGTTAAGGCATAGACTTGTTGCACCATTTGTATATATCTTTGTTACTGCGCTTATTACCTCTGCATGCAGGGGGTATTGTAGTAGTAGCCGTAAGCTAGAGAGTTTGTCTTTAGAACGACTTCTTCGCCCATTGCAGTATATCTTTGATTGTATTTATTTATGTTATTGTCTCTTTGATGAAAATCCTTTCTATTCTCCATTTCTTTGCTCGACAGTTTGCGAAAATGCTTTCATTGTAAAACGTTTTTTCCCCGTTTATCTTCACGTCTCATTTACCTTTACCGTGTTTGGCATTGCCGTTAATTAAAAAGACCTTCAAACAATTTCATTCTTAATGTAGGTAATGAGAAATGAGATAAATGAAATGTTGGATGGGATTAAGGAGTTGCGTAATTAGTGTCACATAAGTATTTCTGAATCAAGAATGTTAACGGCTAAACAACCTAATTGATTTTCACAATACTATGCTAAAAAGAGGCATTATTTATCTCAGTCTCATTTTGTTCTGGAAAAGTAATTCTAAAGCTGTACTCTACAATGAGGTTGTTTTGATTATAGATTTATAATGTGATGAAAGAATGATCAGCGCTCTCTCTGTCAAAACTAAACAAGAGGAGAAAATTCAACACATTTCCCAGTGCGTTTTAAAATACCTCCAGTGCAAACTGCAGCACTATTATTCTTTTTCGTGAAGCCGGAACACTGAAATTAAAGCAGGTGGATGCAGAGTCTGGGTGGATGGGTGTCTGCTCGCGGTTCGTTGGCTGGTTTAGAAAGTTTAAGAAAACAACAAAAAAGTTTACGTGGGAATCTAGGACTTAGCAAGAATTTCCTTATTTCTGGCAGCCTTTATTTCAGTTTAAATATATCACAGATAATAACAAAGGAAAAACTATGACTAACTATAATAAATGATGCGGTTATACAATCATTCCCGCAGATAACACTATAAAGTAAAATAACAAAAACAACAACATTAAACACGGGGAATACTGCATTTCCTCAGTTCGTCTTATGAGCTGATGCTTCATAGCTTCAAGACTCTCCCTCAATCTGCAGTTGCCGGAAGCTCCCGGGAATTAGTATTAAGGTCCATCTGCACTTTTGTTTGCATGGCCGGCATTTAAAAATTAGGGCGAGGCCAAGGTGTGGGTTTATCTGCGACAGAAAAATAGTTGCATTCAGCACGAAGAATGAATATTAATTGACATTATTGGGTGACAATGTGTTGATACACGTGGAATTCTCTCTCTCTCACATGCATACATACACACACAAAAAACCATCACTAAATATTATTATTATTATTATTATTATTATTATTATTATTATTATTATTATTATTATTATTATTATTATTATTATTATTAAAAATATTGTAGGTATTCTTGGTAAAGAAACGAAAATTTTCCTTTTTAATTTGCGTCACTCTACAAGTGCAGAGCGTTTCAACCAAATCCTAAACCAGAGAAAATTTGCTGGAAGAGATAAATTTATAGAAAACTAAACTGCAAAGCATGCACACACTTTAAAGTCCGTGCTTTACAGGAATTCATCATATTAAGCATGTTCCAAGACGACCGTTTATGATCTTATGGAGTCCCAAGAAAAGACCTTACATAATTTCTTATGCCCATTTCTCATCAAATTACTTAGTGATTAGTTAGGAGGCTCTATCTGCAATGGTGAAAGTGGCAAAGAAATCGTTTACTTCTACTCTAGGCTGTAACTTGCATAAATAATTTATTGATTTTCTTAATGCCAATGATCATTCGAATATACTCACCAGGACACCTGCAGCAGTCGTAAGTGAGATGTTTTTTCCCTGGAGCCAAGGGTATGCAGGAACAGCATTGGCTTCGCTTCATTCTCAAGTTTAAAGAACCAGCCTGGTGGGAAGAATATGAGACAACTTTTTTATATATCTTCCAGTATATTGCAGTAGTATATATATATATATATATGTGTGTGTGTGTGTATACATATATATATATAATTGAATATAATGGCAACTTTTTACCAGATACATTTCTAATTATAATACCCGCAATGCCCTCTTAACTTCTTGAATTCTTCACACTTCTTGGATAAACTTGTCACCAGCTGTAGATCTAAGTGTAAGAATATGAAGTCACGGCTGTAACGCTGATGTACTGTTGTAGGATTCGAACTCGTGGTCAGGTCGGCAATTTGACTTCGTTCTGATACTTTGGATGCGAGCTCGAGTCCTGCTACAGGACACTAGAATTGCTTCATATTCTTGCATGTGGATCTTTGACATTGCAGAGACAAGCGCACCCAAAGAGTGGGAAGAGCTCTAGAAGTTAATTAAGAAGATTAAGAAGCATATCAACTGGAGTGACGTAACGGCTGATGTCTGGAACTCTTTCTGAAATACCGCTTTTCTATAATTCTTCTGAAATGTAGCATTGACTTCTTAACTTTTTGGGGGTTTTATGGGCGTATATGTGCACTGGTATACAAACTACAGCGCATCCATACGTAGCATGTATTTTTATTTTTTTTAACTCAGATCCTCTACACACACACACAAATATATATATATATATATATATCTTATATATATATATATATATATATTATATGTATCATACATACATATATGTATATATATTATATGTATATATATATATATAATTAATATATAATATATAGATATATATGATTATATATATATATTATTTATTATATATATATATATGCAGTGACCACATATACCAAAATTATACAAAACTGACGATATCTTACCCTAAAACTTGGCGAAGTGTCCACCAGAACCAAAAGAACAGAGAGAATCACCACCACAAGTAAAGTAATCTTCATGATGCACAGCTTCTTGTTGTCTGCGATATCTGAGGATGTAGTGACAGTCATTTGTTTAGAGTCAAGCACGCTGCTAATACCATGAACACTGCTAATAGAGAGTCAGTATTTAATATCTAATGACGAGCTTTAGATCTTTCCATCGAATTTCACATGTTATTATCACGCAGTGACTAAAGAAGTTGCGGTCAAATCGCTGAAACATTATCAAAGAAAAACCAAAATACAGACATTAAAATGTTACCATGTAAAGAAATGTGACATTGGAGATATAGTCTTAACTAATATCACGACTGATAATGTTTACCTGAGGAGTGGGCAAGTACGATGCGGGAATGGGATTGTCAGGTGATCACCTGTTTATATGTGTTCTCACTTTCCTAGTATTGTTGCCAGTTGCCGCTGTCCGCATGAATGCACTAGACCTAGAAACGCGGGGCAGGGCTGAAATGGGAAAGCTTTATTCAGGTCACAGTGACAGAATATGAGACATCGGTAACCACAACTAAACTGGTTGTATATATGCATATATCAGATAAGTTTAAAATACTGCATGTGTAATTTTATGCACAGACATTCTTAGTTTTCAATTTATATCGGGAGTGCAATGGTTCCCAGCCTGGGTTGGTTGCACCTCTATATTCCACTAGCCTTATAACCAAGGGCTCTTTTCAAGATGTTTACCGTTCCTTTGAGGGCAGAAATCTACAACTCATTTATACTTGGGCAACTTGGTATTGCCTGAAGATATTTTCTCAGATTAGAAGTTTTGAATTCCCTGAAGATATTTTCTCAGATAAGAGGTTTTAAACCATGATTGCTTAAGAATTTGCAAATCACCATGCACACTGGCTGGGTTACAGATCGATGGATACTCTGAAGGAGGAGCGTTTGAATATTAACTGCCAAATCTTACTGTCATTTTGCCTTTTGGCAGTTGTCAGGTGCTTTTAGTCTTTACCCTCTTGCTTACTTTGTAAAGTAACAATTTTACAGTATTTACACTTCAGGGTCATGTAGTACTACACTATCAATTGTCTTGACCGTTATTTGCATGGCCAGTGATCTATCACTGGTCATGAAAATTTTGTTTCTTGAAGCATTAAATTCTTCAAACATATTGTTTCATGAAAAATTATATCCCTTGATATTGTTTCACGACTCACTGAACTTCACAATGACATCTTTTCATAAAGCACTGAATTCTCAATGCAACTGTTTTACGTAGCATATAATTGATCAAAATCTTCAAATATATTGTTTCTTGATACGTTGAATTCAACGAAAGTTCTGTATCATGAAGCACTGATTACCATGAAAATCTTACTTCATAGATAACCGAATTCAATAGGATATTTTTTCTCTTGAAGTACTAAATTCCACGAAAATATTGTTTCTTGAAGTGTCGAATTCTGCGGAATTTTTTCTTACGCAATGCTAAATTCTTCACAGGAAATGTTGCATGGAGCACTGAATTCCGCGAAAGCCATTCCGTGGCGATAAATCGTCAAATCTTCATCGGTATCCTCGAAACTTTTTTCTTCTGGAAATTTTAGGATTGCAAAGACAGGCAAATAGCTACAAAATTAACCAACAAACACACGAATACAGTTGCCGGTGATAACATTTCTTCCCAATTTCGTTGACAGGTTTAAAACAGGGGCGTGCAAAGACCTTCAGAAGGTCAGGGGTCAGTTGTGGGTAAAAGGGTACCCCCTCAGTTTTTTAAAATTAAATTTGCCATGTTTTATTTGCTACAATTATCATATGATAATAAATACTATATATATATATATATATATATATATATATATATATGTACACGTATGCATATGCATAATGTGACAGTCTTAAAATCCATTAAATTCAATACATGTATATGATCCAATTCAAATATTATTTCTGACAAAAAGGGCATCTTAGCTATGAAGAAGAAAAGGGGCAGGGGCTCAAGCACCCTGCCCTTGTGCACGTCCTTGGTTTGAAGGAAAAAATTCTATTGCGCTGTTGTTCAGTTTTGAGATGAAAGTTTATTTCTCTCCCTGATGATTCAATGCACTTTATTATTATTATAATTATTATTATTATTATTATTATTATTATTATTATTATTATTATTATTATTATTATTATTATTATTATTATTATTATTATTATTATTTCTTTGGGGTGAATATAAAGGCTAAACTACTGTATTTTACTTATTCAGTTCTCGGGCATTTTCAGAGATGTTTGATTCCTGTAAGTTTGAGAATCTCACTAACGAAGAAGAATCCATAACCGCAACAAAAAGGATAATTTTTGTCAGGAAATAGAAAGTTACATTAATTAACACGACACGGTAACGTTTTTGTTTTTCTTCTTGCTAGCGGAATTACGTTAGAAGTTGTGCGGGGATTTTTACAAATGTTTGTGATTGCTCTCTTGTTCTTGGATGTTAGGGCCCTTCCTTTCTGAATCTCTTGTACACCATCTATCGATTCAGACATTCAAATTCTTGTCTCTCATCTCTCCTAACACTTTCAAATTATAGACTAACCCATTTTCCTTTCAGTAGGTACCCTCAATTTCTGGGTATACCTCTGTCTCTCTCCCTTTCAGTTTTTCGTCGTGTACCTTCCCTGCTTCAAGCAGTTCAGTACCGGTCCCAACCCCGGATAAATAGGGAGGGTTGGAGTCAAGATGGGCATCCGTCCGTAATACATCTGCCAAAATCAAATATGAAATAAGCTCTTCAACAGAAAGTATACATGTTCCAAACATCATTAGTTTTAAAGGAGCTTAATGAAAACAAACCCGACTAGGGATGAAATGAAAAGTGTGCGCGCGCGCTTTTTCGGACACTATATCTACACGGCACAAGGGCGGCTAAATCTAAGACAAAGGAGCATTAACATAGGCAACACAAGCGTAAATAGAGATGCCGCTTACTTTACTTTTCGAAAGAGATTCACCAAGATTTTTTGCAGTGTTGCCCGAGATGTTACCGGGAAATCAAAACGAACGTCAGGAGACGTATTTGAGCAGGACTGAGTAGAATTTTCCTAGTCTGCAACCCCCAGGTGCCCTCGGTGAGCCATCGTTAACAGGTCGAGTAGTAGAAAGTGTTCAAGCAAGGTGTAAAAAGTAGGTTTGGAATATAGAGTTGAACGTTCTATGCTCAGGCGACAATAGGAAAATCCCCTCAGGGAGATAATGTCTCGCGTAATATTTGTATATGGATTTTCTTCTTGTCATCATAACAGATATGGTCGTCTTATACTGCAATTCTTTCCACAGAGCAGGCAGATTAATTACATTAATATTATAGAAAGGCGTCCCTTCAAAAGGTTTTATATTTACGTACATAAAACTTATGAGAGAGAGAGAGAGGTTAGGGGCATCTGCCCCGTCGGAGATTTAGTAGGACCAAAACGGAAGACAGGGCTTGGCATAGGATTTCAAATTTATTAGCCAAACTTTCGATACCTCAAGTCTCATCTTTAAGGCGTTAAAATGATACAAAATTTACAATTTAAAATAGGTCTGTAAAAGATTATTTTATATTGTAGAGTATTCAGTGTTTTTTTTTACGATTTAAACTATTATGACTTACTTTTACTGGGGGTCTTTTAATTTGTAAATATTTGCGTCATTTCACAGCCCTACATATAAGACTTAAAACGTCTCGAGAATTTGGCCATTTATTTGAAATGATTCGCTGGAAGTTTTCCGTCGTTACTCCTACTGCTGTATATATATATATATATATATATATATATATATATATATATATATATATATATATATATATATATATATATATATATAATATATATACACACACACACACACCACCACACACATATATATATATATATATATATTATATATGATATATATATATATATATTTATATATATATATAGGTATATATATTATATATATGTGTGTGTGATTGCCTAATTTACTCAGAGCTAGTAATGAGTTGAATTATAGGGTTTACAAAAAAAAAAAAAAAAACCTACCAGCATTTCTACCGATGCTCATTTTTATTCAGGTGAAAGCAATTTAAAATTAATGAAATCAGTGTTTACATCTATGGTATTAAGAGCATTACGTGCATGTTGCTCTGAATACATTAATGATAAGAGAAGGGTAGGAGTATTTACAGACGAAAAACTGAGACAGCCTATATTTTTTATTAGCAAACGCATTAGAAGCGACAAAAAGTGAAACCGACAACACAAACAAAACCAGCTTGTACTACCACATACTGATAATTTGAATGATATCCCCCATTATAATAAGGAATTTTGGAGTTAATATAGTATTAAAGAATAATAGACGATGAAACATGTACTTATAAAGAACTCTCACGGCATAACTAAAGTATGTATATATCAAATTCAGTGCAATCCTTGCGATAACTTTGCACAGTCCAAACTGGAAAATAGAGTAGAGCAGCGTAAGAACTGTGTAAGATATGAACATGTAGTGAAAAGTTAAGTAAATCTTAGTTTAACCAGACCACTGAGCTGATTAACAGCTCTCCTAGGGCTGGCCCGAAGGATTAGATATTTTTACGTGGCTAAGAACCAATTGGTCACTTAGCAACGAGACCTACAGCTTATTATGGGATCCGAAAACCACATTGTATCGAGAATTGTATTTCTATCACCAAGAAATAAATTCCTCTGATCCCACGTTGGCCGAGCCGAGAATCGAACTTCGGATACCGGATTGGCAGCCGGGCGCGAAAACCACTCGTCCAACGAAAAACTATGTTAGTGAAAACAATGATACATTCAACTAGGCAGAGGCAAGAAAGATAGTTTATTCGAATATGCATTCGAAGGATAGTATAGTTTTGCAAAAAGAAAGCTGTAGTATGGATATGAATGTCAGTCAGGGGCAGGTATAAACTTGATCCATTAACTTTTAAGGGACGTAGAAAACGCCTATTGAAAAAGGACCCAAGCATAAACAAGTGTATGGCTCCACCTCGTGGTACCTGTCAGGCGCGGATTCTTAGTTTCCAGCGGTCTGTATGTTTGTTTATATTGTCCCTTAGCCTATTTCCTGCGAGTTTCTACAGTGTATCAGTCTTTCGCAATCAGCTTGAAGATAAAGCCGCGAAACTGGTCACGACCTGCATTCAGCCTTTCATTTTTCCCAGTAGCAAATAATATATATATATATAATATATATATATGATATATATATATATATATTTTACTATATATATATATATATATATATATATATATATCAATTCAAGCTACAAATGTCCTTTAATATCTAAATTCACTTTACCTCCAAATGATATATTTATCATATATGTAACGAAGGGGAATTTTTTAGTTGATAATAATTTCGTCCCCATGGATCGAACCACCGTCCAAGTGGGAAGGGACGAAATCAGGACAGTCAGTGACGCTATCCAATCAGCCACAGAGACGCTATAAGTTCATATCGATTCTGACCTTACAAATCACCCCTCGATCTCGGTGCTTTCGTAATTAGAATCGATATGAAACCCCGTCTACCATGTTAGCCAATTCGAGCGTTTGACAGCATGTAGCCTTTTGTTATGAATAATTATCACATTATTCATAACAAAAGGCTACGTGCTGTCAAACGCTCGAATTGGCTAACATGGTAGATGGGGTTTTCATATCGATTCTAATTACGAAAGCACCGAGATCGAGGGTGATTTGTAAGGTCAGAATCGATATGAACTTATAGCGTTTATGGTTTGGCTGATTGGATAGCGTCCACTGGACTGTCCTGATTTTGTCCCCGTCCACTTGGACGGTGGTTCGATCCCATGGGGGGACGAAAAATTATTATCAACTAAAAAAACAAAATTCCCCTTCGGTACATATATGAAAATATATCCTTTGGGAGGTAAAGTAAATTTAGATATTAAAGGATATTTGAGCTTGAATTGATATATAAATGGATCACGGTCCGATGTGATAATTATTCATAACAAAAGGCTACGTGCTGTCAAACGCTCGAATTGGCTAAACATGGTAGACGGGGTTTCATATCGATTCTAATTACAAAAGACACCGAGATCGAGGGTGATTTGTAAGGTCAGAATCGATATGAACTTATAGCGTCTCTATTGGCTGATTGGATAGCGTCACTGACTGTCCTGATTTCGTCCCCGTCCATTGGACGGTGGTTCGATCCCATGGGGGGACGAAATTATTATCAACTAAAAAATTCCCCTTCGGTACATATATGAAAATATATCATTTGGGAGGTAAAGTGAATTTAGATATTAAAGGACATTTGTAGCTTGAAGTGATATATAAGGATCACGGTTCAATGTGATAATTATTCATATATATATATATATATATATATTATATATACTATATATTATATATATATAGATGTATGTGTATATATAGGCTATGTGTGTAATTTGTGTGTGCATGTGGTATGGCTGTATTTAGAGATGTAGTGCAAGGAGTGAGTCTTCCTTGAGTTGAGAACTCCTTGGGGGGTCTGGGTTTCGAGAGTGAAAATTATGTTAGCCCTAGTTGGGATTACGTGTGGGTGAAAAAGAACGTAGTAGGAGAGTGTGTGACAGTTAATTGCTTAACGGTACGAGGCCTGGATGGAAAGGAATGAGATTGAAAGGGAAAGTTTGCAGGAGAATCTAAATCTCTGTCTCGTTGGAACTGGAGAAGGAGAAAGATGGTATAAACCTGGCTTTTAGACGAGAACTATTTAGGGTTCTTATGACGAATACAAATTTATATAATTTTGTTTAATACTGTTCAATTACTGGTAAGTAGCCATTAAATTATAGCCTACCTTGATTTAATCGATGAATGGTAGGGCTGCAGTGTCCCCGGTTTAGTTTTATGAGACAAAAAAACATGTCTTGTTTTGGAGGTTTTTAAGTCTCTGACCCGAAAATGTCCCCCGGAGTTTGTCTCAGAAATCTGGTCACCTTAGCCATAAAGGAAATAAGTCCTTACTATAAAATTTAATTCGATCAAAATTGACTAGCTAGTGAGGGTATAAGGCTCCGTCCACTTCAAGCAGTTCAGTACCGGTCCCAACCCCGGATAAATAGGGAGGGTTGGAGTCATGATGGGCATCCGTCCGTAATACATCTGCCAAAATCAATTATGAAATAAGCTCTTCAACAGAAAGTATACATGTTCCAAACATCATTAGTGTTAAAGGAGCTTAATGAAAACAAACAAAACCCGAACTAGGGATAAAGAAATGAAAAGTGTGCGTCGCGCGCTTTTTTCGGACACTATATCTACACGGCACAAGGGCGGCTAAATCTAAGACAAAGGAGCATTAACATAGGCAACACAAGCGTAAATAGAGATGCGCTTACTTTACTACTTTTCGAAAGAGATCCCACCAAGATTTTTTGCAGTGTTGCCCGAGATGTTACCGGGAAATCAAAACGAACGTCAGGAGACGTATTTGAGCAGGACTGAGTAGAATTTTCCTATAGTCTGCAACCCCAGGTGCCCTCGGTGAGCATCGTTAACAGGTCGAGTAGTAGAAAGTGTTCAAGCAAGGTGTAAAAAGTAGGTTTGGAATATAGAGTTGAACGTTCTATGCTCAGGCGACACAATAGGAAAATCCCCTCAGGGAGATAATGTCTCGCGTAATATTTGTAATATGGATTTTCACTTGGTCATCATAACAGATATGGTCGTCTTATACTGCAATTCTTTCCCACAGAGCAGGCAGATTAATTACATTTAATATTATAGAAAGCGTCCCTTCAAAAGTTTTATATTTACGTACATAAAACTTATGAGAGAGAGAGAGAGGTTAGGGCATCTGCCCCGTCGGAGATTTAGTAGGACCAAAACGGAAGACAGCTGGCATAGGATTTCAAATTTATTAGCCAAACTTTCGATACCTCAAGTCTCATCTTTAAGGCCGTAAAATGATACAAAATTTACATTTAAAAATAGGTCTGTAAAAGTTATTTTATATTTGATGAGTATTCAGTGTTTTTTTTTACGATTTAAACTATTATGACTTACTTTTTACTGGGTCTTTTTAATTTGTAAATATTGCGTCATTTCACAGCCCTAAACATATAAGACTTAAAACGTCTCGAGAATTTGGCCAATTTATTTGAAATGATTCGCTGGAAGTTTTCCGTCTTACTCCTACTGCTGTATATATATATATATATATATATATATATATATATATATATATATATATATATATATACACACAACACACACACACACACACACACATATATATATATTATATATATTATATATATATATTTATAAATATATATATGTATATATATATATATATGTGTGTGTTGATTGCCTAATTTGACTCAGAGCTAGTAATGAGTTGAATTATAGGGTTTACAAAAAAAAAACCAAAAAACTACCAGCATTTCTACCGATGCTCATTTTTATTCAGGTGAAAGCAATTTTAAAATTAAGAAATCAGTGTTTACATCTATGGTATTAAGAGCATTACGTGCATGTTGCTCTGAATACATTAATGATAAGAGAAGGGTAGGAGTATTTACAGACGAAAAACTGAGACAGCCTATATTTTTATTAGCAAACGCATTAGAAGCGACAAAAAAGTGAAACCGACAACACAAACAAAACCAGCTTGTACTACCACATACTGATAATTTGAATGATATCCCCCTTATAATAAGGAATTTTGGAGTTAATATAGTATTAAAGAATAATAGAACGATGAAACATGTACTTATAAAGAACTCTCACGGCATAACTAAAGTATGTATATATCAAATTCAGTGCAATCCTTGCGATAACTTTTGCACAGTCCAAACTGGGAAAATAGAGTAGAGCAGCGTAAGAAATGTGTAAGATATGAACATGTTAGTGAAAAGTTAAGTAAATCTTAGTTTAACCAGACCACTGAGCTGATTAACAGCTCTCCTAGGGCTGGCCCGAAGGATTAGATATTTTTACGTGGCTAAGAACCAATTGGTCACTTAGCAACGAGACCTACAGCTTATTATGGGATCCGAACCACATTGTATCGAGAATTGTATTTCTATCACCAGAAATAAATTCCTCTGATCCCACGTTGGCCGAGCCGAGAATCGAACTTCGGAATACCGGATTGGCAGCCGGGCGCGAAAACCACTCGTCCAACGAAAAACTATGTTAGTGAAAACAATGATACATTCAACTAGGCAGAGGCAAGAAAGATAGTTTATTCGAATATGCATTCGAAGGATAGTATAGTTTTGCAAAAGAAAGCTGTAGTATGGATATGAATGTCAGTCAGGGCAGGTATAAACTTGATCCATTAACTTTTAAGGGACGTAGAAAACGCCTATTGAAAAAGGACCCAAGCATAAACAAGTGTATGGCTCCACCTCGTGGTACCTGTCAGGCGCGGATTCTTAGTTTCCAGCGGTCTGTATGTTTGTTTATATTGTCCCTTAGCCTATTTCCTGCGAGTTTCTACCAGTGTATCAGTCTTTCGCAATCAGCTTGAAGATAAAGCCGAAACTGGTCACGACCTGCATTCAGCCTTTCATTTTTCCCAGTAGCAAATATATATATATATATATATATATATATATATATATATATATATTATATATACTATATATATATATATATATATATATATATATATATATATATATATATATATCAATTCAAGCTACAAATGTCCTTTAATATCTAAATTCACTTTACCTCCCAAATGATATATTTTCATATATGTAACGAAGGGAATTTTTTAGTGATAATAATTTCGTCCCCCCATGGGATCGAACCACCGTCCAAGTGGAAGGGGACGAAATCAGGACAGTCAGTGACGCTATCCAATCAGCCAACAGAGACGCTATAAGTTCATATCGATTCTGACCTTACAAATCACCCTCGATCTCGGTGCTTTCGTAATTAGAATCGATATGAAACCCCGTCTACCATGTTAGCCAATTCGAGCGTTTGACAGCACGTAGCCTTTTGTTATGAATAATTATCACATTATTCATAACAAAAGGCTACGTGCTGTCAAACGCTCGAATTGGCTAACATGGTAGATGGGGTTTCATATCGATTCTAATTACGAAAGCACCGAGATCGAGGGTGATTTGTAAGGTCAGAATCGATATGAACTTATAGCGTTTCTGTTGGCTGATTGGATAGCGTCACTGACCTGTCCTGATTTTGTCCCCGTCCACTTGGACGGTGGTTCGATCCCATGGGGGACGAAATTTATTATCAACTAAAAAATCCCCTTCGGTACATATATGAAAATATATCATTTGGGAGGTAAAGTAAATTTAGATATTAAAGGATATTTGTAGCTTGAATTGATATATAAATGGATCACGGTCCAATGTGATAATTATTCATAACAAAAGGCTACGTGCTGTCAAACGCTCGAATTGGCTAACATGGTAGACGGGGTTTCATATCGATTCTAATTACAAAAGCACCGAGATCGAGGGTGATTTGTAAGGTCAGAATCGATATGAACTTATAGCGTCTCTATTGGCTGATTGGATAGCGTCACTGACTGTCCTGATTTCGTCCCCGTCCATTTAGGACGGTGGTTCGATCCCATGGGGGGACGAATTATTATCAACTAAAAATTCCCCTTCGGTACATATATGAAAATATATCATTTGGGAGGTAAAGTGAATTTAGATATTAAAGGACATTTGTAGCTTGAAGTGATATATAAATGGATCACGGTTCAATGTGATAATTATTCATATTAGTGATAATATATATATATATATATAATATATATATATATATATATATATGTATATATATAGATGTATGTGTATATATAGGCTATGTGTGTAATTTGTGTGTGCATGTGGTATGGCTGTATTTAGAGATGTAGTGCAAGGAGTGAGTCTTCCTTGAGTTGAGAACTCCTTGGGGGGTCGGGTTTCGAGAGTGAAAATTATGTTAGCCCTAGTTGGGATTACGTGTGGGTGAAAAAGAACGTAGTAGGAGAGTGTGTGACAGTAATTGCTTAACGGTACGAGGCCTGGATGGAAAGGAATGAGATTGAAAGGGAAAGTTTGCAGGAGAATCTAAATCTCTGTCTCGTTGGAACTGGAGAAGGAGAAAGATGGTATAAACCTGGCTTTTACGAGAACTATTTAGGGTTCTTATGACGAATACAAATTTATATAATTTGAATACTGTTCAATTACTGGTAAGTAGCCATTAAATTATAGCCTACCTTGATTTAATCGATTGAATGGTAGGGCTGCAGTGTCCCCGGTTTAGTTTTATGAGACAAAAACATGTCTTGTTTTGGAGGTTTTTAAGTCTCTGACCCGAAAATGTCCCCGGAGTTTGTCTCAGAAATCTGGTCACCTTAGCCATAAAGGAAATAAGTCCTTACTATAAAATTTAATTCGATCAAAATTGACTAGCTAGTGAGGGTATAAAGGCTCCGTCCACTCCAATCGTCCACCTACGGGCTGCTCTATGAGCAAGAGCCCGTGCTGGCATAAAGTCAGCTTAATCTCAAACAACAACAATCCAATCGTCCTTCTGTCCAGAGATCTCTACTTGATAAGTAGGGCAGAGGGGAAGCTACTCTTTGATACAATTAAGTGAGTTGTATTTCTAAGAGGAAGCTATGAATAACTTGATAAATAAGTATCTGTGTTACTTGCCATCGTTGGCCTTAGCGTATAGGACAAAGTTTCCAGTGCTTTTGGAGTGATTTAAGATCACGATTATGAGTTTGCTGGCCAAGAATTAGTGCATCTTTGTGTTTTTCTTGGAGTCTCGTGGACCGTGGTGGCGTGGCCACTTCAACTTTTCTTTAAAGTAAGGGTAGAACGACCCAATCATGTTTGTAATTTGCCTTGTAAATTTATAAATATGAAGTCAAATCTGCTATTTTTGTGATAAAAGTGTTAAATTTGTAAGTGTTTCTAATCAATCTATCCTTGTGTGCGGGCTGGACCCTATCCCCTAAGGCAGGACTATCGGCCTCCTTCCATCTGGCACCAACCGGTGAACCGTCATAATACCATTCGCGTCAAGTATCATTAAAAAGCGCTAACTTGGAAAACATTCTGAACCCTTATTGCGTGCTCTATCTTCTCTTCGTCTCTCGTTCTCTCGTCTTCTCTTCTCTCTCGCTCTCTCTCTCTTCTCTCTCTCTCTCTCTCTCTCTCTCTCTGTATATATATACGTATATATATATATATATATATATATATATATATATATATATATATATATATATATCATATATATCATTAAAAAGGGCTAACTTGGAAACATTCTAAACCCGTATTTCTGCTGCTCTCTCTCTCTGTATATATATATATGTATATATATATTATAATATATATATATATATATTGTGACAAACTGCCTAGTATCTGGTTACTACACTTACCAATCATTAATCGTTACCTCACAACAACCACACACTTGAACCTTCATCACAGGTAATAAACGACTGAATACTCCAAAGGCAACAGTGATCCCTTAAACAACTTACCAGTATTGTAGAAAATCAGACTAAGTTCATTAAAACAGGTGTGAGGTAATCCTATATGTGATCAAATTAATTAAAGGGCATCACTCCATCAACAACTTTAAAAGTCTAAGTATTTCCCTGATTTCAGAAGTCTAAGTACTTCCCTGGTTCTAACTCACTTCAAGTATATTGAAGGAAAACAGCTCACTTACCACTCTATGTTTCTACCTAAGCATAATCTAACCATACTGATGAAAAAGAAAACACTTATAAAAATTTTAAATACAAAAATTTGTTATCAAACTCAAAATTTATAAGTGAAATTCGCAATATCAGGGAAATTTACCATTACTTGAAAACAAATCAAAGTTTAATTAATTCTTGAATTAATTAAGTAAAATTAAATAAAAATTAATTTATCACAAAATTCAAGAAAATTGATTAATCAATCAAAATTTTAAAAGTGTTGGGCAATAATTAAAATTTGGAAAATTAATTCACAAGCGCTAAACAATACTAAAACTGGGAAAGAATTTTAAGTAAATGCAAATTAATTTACAAGTGTTAAATTCAGTTAAATGTGCAACAATTAATTAATGAAAACAACTAAGTTAATCAAATGGTGAATGCAAATGAAAACACAGAAAATTGTGGAAAATACTAAAATTGCAAAAAGCACTAATCACACAGAATATAAAATAAAAACACACACTTCAATAAGAAAAAATGCATAAATGCACAAAAATCATCTAAATAAGAAAAATGGCCAAATGCACAAAAAAATCACCTCAAATGAAACAAACACAAAACACAAAAAATTTCGATGCGTAAAAATCTAAATTTGTTTCATGAAACCACTGTGACTATTAGTTGCAACTCATAAATTTTCATTAACACATTACCTTGCTACCAATTGTTTCTTTCTGCTGCAGCTAGCTCCAAAAATTTCACCAATTCACAACATTTTCTCAAAAGAATAGGCGCCATTACACACTTGTACAATGTTTGTTCAGATTCCATGAAAAGCACTAAATAACAATAAATAACTCTAAGAAATGCGAAATCTAAAATTTATGAGTGACCATTCAGTAAGTATTAAATCTACATTAATGTAAAATCAAGTATGGCGCAGAGAGAGAGAGGGGGGGAGACCTCTAAACGCCAGGAATTCAAATTCTGTAATGAATACTTTCTTTTTGCACGGAAGCTGAACAGTGGATTTCGCACAAAACGATTTCGGCTTGAGAAATTTCATGTGGTATTGGCAAAGACATACAAGTATGAAACCAGTCTTGCACACAGTATGCTCTCTACAGGTTCCAAACAGAAGTCCCTTATCAGGCATGTTGACAGGTTTCCAAAACAAAGCAGAGATCTCGAGTTCCTCATATCTCAAGGCGATGATAAATTGTGGAAACAATTTCTAGCTTGGAATAGACAAATTTAATCTCTCTCTTTTCCCATTCTACGTTATATTAACTTTTACATTATGTTATGTGAAATCTGAACATACATTTTAAGACATCCTATAACTCTAAGCTTAATAAGGGATCTGAAAATGTTGCAAAACTCATATGCATTATGAAAGTAGCAGCATATAGTATACCTCCCCACAGTAGATTGGTTATCACGGTGTTGAATCCAACGATTCGCAACGGGATAAATAATCAACAATTACATTATTTTTGCCACTAATGTGCTGCACTCTTAAATTATACTGTTGCAAGCACAAAGACCACCTGGTCAGTCTTTGACTATGGTTTTTCATTCTCTGGATAAATGATAGGGGATTGTGAACAGACAACACTAAAATTTCTTCATTCCTAGGTCTGTTCTCTTACACTTCAAACTTTTTTAATGCTGCGATTAAGGCTAAAGTTTCCTTCTCGATTGTTGAGTATACTTTCTGATGTTTTTTCAGTTTTGAAGACATGAAGCACATAGGATGGTGAATATTATTTTCATCTTCTTGAAGTAGAACAGCTCCAATGCCACAGTCAGAAGCATCAACTTGTATCACAAATTTCTTGTTGAAGTCTGGAGCTTGAAATACTGGTCTTGAAATTAAAATGGCTTTTACTTTCTCAAAGGATTCTTGACAATGGAGTCCAAACAAACTTAGCTTTGGGACTAGTTAAGTCTGTCAAGGGAGCTACTACGGCTGAGAAATTTGGGCAGAAACAACGATAGAATCCAGCCATGCCCAAAAATCTTTGTAGCTGTGTCCTGGTAGTAGGTGGGGTAGCCTTACAGATACCTTCTACATTAGCATTTGCTGGAGCAAGAAGGCCTTTCCCAACTTCAAACCCAAGATACTGCACAGATGCCTTTCCAAACTCACTCTTCTCTAGGTTGACTGTTAGTCCTGCATCTTGTAGTTTCTTGAAAACTTTCTGCAGACTCTTCAGATGTTCTTCCCATGTTGTAGAGTAAATCACTATGTCATCCAAGTATACACCTACTCCTTTTATCGATACTAACAGTTGATCCATAACTCGTTGGAATATTGCAGGTGCATTCATCAGACCAAACGGCAGAATAGTATATGATACATTCCAAAAGGAATAATAAAGCTGACAGCAACTTGGCATTCCCATCTAAGGGAATTTGATAATATCCTTTCAACAAGTCTATCTTGGAAACAAACTTGGCTTGCCCAATATTATCAAGTAATTAATCTATAAGAGGCAAAGGATAATTGTCAGCCACACTAATGGAATTCAGTCTCCTATAATCAGTACACATCCTTAATGAACCATCAGGTTTCTTCACTAACACACATGGAGAACTGAAGTGACTTGAACTGGGTTCTGCTAATCCATGTTGCAGCAAATACTCAACTTCTTTCTTCAAAGCATCTCGATGATAAGGTGATAAGCAATAGGCTCTATGCTTGAATGGTTTTCCATCTTCTTGAATCTTGATCTCATGCTTGGTCATATCAGTATGCTTAGGTACATCTGCAAAAATTTCTGGGAACTTCTAATTACTTCACTTAAGTCTTTACCTTGTTCAACACTCAGAGGTTTCAGTATATCCTCCAAATTTTTGGAGATTGAAGAATTATTCATCTTGCTTTCAGATCCCAATTCGTAGCCATCATCGTCTTCTGTAGATGAAGTTGTCTGTGTTATTGACACAGTTTCAGATTTAGTTTCTGAGAAATAAGGTTTCAAGAGGTTCACATGTATCCCCTTTTGTCTTCTTCTTTCTGGTGTTTCAATCACATAAGTTCTGTCACTTAACTTCTGAATTATCTTGTAAGGACCTTGAAATTTATTAGTGAGGGGAAATCTCTTGACAGGTAAGAACACTAACACTTGTTGACCAACACTAAAGCTTCCTAGCTTAGTCTTAGCATCATATCTCCTTTTCATTTTCTCTTGACTCACTTTCAAATTTTCTAAAGAGAATTTTCTAATCTATTTCAACCTTTTCCTCAAGTTCTTCACATAGTCACCTTGGCTTTCCTCTTGATTTTCTTCCCAATTTTCTGCGAGAATCTTCAACGGTCCTCTCACTTCTCTACCAAAAATCATCTCATTAGGTGAACATCCCATACTTTCTTGATAAGCACTCCTAACTTCAAACAACATTAATGGTAAACCAACATCCCATTCTCTTCCTGATCCAGAACAATACTTTGTCAGCATACTTTTCAATGTCTGGTGGAACTTTTCCAAGGCACCTTGCATTTCTGGATGATAAGCAGTGGATAACTGTGTTTTCATCACATCCTGGAATAACTTTGAAGTAAAGTTTGTTCCTCTATCACTTTGTACTATTTCTGGTATACCAAACTTTGAGAAAAACCCCACAAGTTTTTCAGCAAGTATCTTGGCAGATATGTTTCTAACAGGGATTGCCTCTGGATATCTTGTCACAGGACACATTAATGTTAACACACACTCATTCCCCTTCTTTGTCTTCGGCAGCGGTACAACCATGTCTATTATCACTTTGCTAAAGGGTTTTCCTCTAACTTCAATAGGTTGGAGGGGGGGCTTTCTTGATGGTTTCATTCGGTTTTCCAGGTATCTGGCATTTATGACACTCACGACAGAACCTGCTAACATCTTTGTAAAGTCCAGGCCAGAAAAAATATTTCATGACCTTCACAGTCTTCCTGATTCCTGTATGTCCAGAATCATGAGCTACTGCTACCACTTGCTTCCTCAATGGATATGGAATCAAAATTTGATGATATTCGCCCCATACAGCATCTCCTGGTATATCTGTAGGTCTATACTACCTCATCAGCAAACCTTCCTTCAGATAATAACAGGTAGGAGTTTGTTGCATCTCTTCTCGATCAACAACTCTGAAGAAAAAATCAGCTAACGATGCATCCTTCTTCTGCATGTCCATTAGCTTCTTTCTTGTCACTTGACCAACTTCAAGGGTTGAATTCTCAATATCTACTAACTCAGCTACTGTAGTTTTACTACTGTCTTCAGGAACACTTTGACTACTCGGAGTCTCTTCAGGAACAACAGGTTTTTCTTTATCGTCATCGTCTTCTTCATGGGAAATCTCTTCTTGGTCAGCACTAGGGGAAACATCACTTCGCTGGAATAATTCTTCTAAGCACAAAGATCCTTTACTTGATCCTTCTTGGGTGTGTAAATTCTCAGTTTCTTCACTTGCAGTCGTAGTACTCTTCATACTTCTGGTAGTTACACAACTAGGAAACAGGTGGGGGTTATTCTTCTCCAGCTCTACCGTAGGACTAATCCTCAACGGTTTGTATGTCACTACAGGACAAGGAATAAATGGCACACCACCAACTTCATTCCCCAACAGAACATGTACACCTTCCACAGCCAGTGAGTCCTTTACAGCAAAATCAACATTCCCTGTCACCAATTCACACGACAGGTGTAAGCGGCATATAGTAGGAGTTACTTCCTCTCCTTCTATACCCTTCAGAATAACTGAATCTCCTGTGAGACTCTTCTGCAACTGAGGGTGAGCACCACGTACTACCACACTATGGTTACTCCCTGTATCACGTAATATCTTGACTGGTACCTGCACACTCCCTCCTTGAGTTGACAGCATACCCTCATAGTTATATGGCTTAAAAGCCTCCACACTGATAAGGCACTCACCGCTTGAAGTTACATTTCCACTGGTTGCTAAACATTCAGTTTGTTTAGTTTCAGTCTTGTCTGTAATCTGATTCTTTCCCACAATGCTCTTCGTAGTCTGTTTCACCTGGTCACCTTTCACCACCTGACCAACAGGCTTTAACAGCTGTTGATTCCGGTAACACTCTTGACTGAAGTGTCCTACTCTTCCACACTTGAAACAGACAACATTAGGTTTCTGTAACTGTCTTGAAAAATAGGATGAGGATTTTACATTAACTTGCTGGGGTGTATTACCTTGTGTACCCTTGGTAGTATCACTTGTAGGTTTCCCATTAAATTTGTTCTTGATATTTGGATGAGACCTAAAACCTGGGTGATGCTGATTCTGGTACTTGACATTGTAATTGCGTTTGCTACTAATTATATTGTAATCTTCACTCAGTGTTGCAGCTTTGTCAAGTTTCTTAACCTCTCTCTCTCTCTCTCTCAAATAGGCTCTTATATGTTTGGGAATTCCCCTAAGATATTGTTCAAGAACAAGCAATTCTTCTAACTCATCAAAAGTTTTAACTTTAGCAGCTTCTAACCAACGTTTAAAACACCTTCTCACTTCATAAGCATAACCTAAGAAGGTTCCCTTCTCATCTTTTCTTAAATATCTGAATCTTTCATGGTAGTGCTCTGAGGGTCATCTGGTAAACTTGAAGCACACTGTGTTTAAATACTGTGTAGTCTTTACACTGATCAGCTGTTAAGGCTAGATAAGCACTTCTTTTACCAATTAAGACACTTTGTAGCAAAACTGACCATTTATCTTCTGGCCACCCCATACCTGAAGCCACTTTCTCAAAGTGACCAAAGAACTCATCTGGAGCTTCTTCAGTAAACTTAGGGATTCATTTCTTTACTCTTACTACATCAAATACAGGGTCTTGATTACCTTGGTTAGGGTTAGACGGTGTTACAGGTAAAGTGGATCTAGCTCTTATCAATTCCATCTCCCTTTCAAACCTTACTCTTTCTCTTTCCTCTTCTGCTGCTTTTTCTTCTTCTCTTTCTCTTCTTTCTTGTTTTTCCCTGTCTATTCTTTCTCTTTTTGCTTGCATTCTCTCTCTTTCTCCCTGCATTTTCAGCTTAATCAAATTCTCTTCTGCTTCAATGTGTCTAAGCTCTAACTCTACATCAGTTTTCTCTTTCTTTTCTTCTTGCTTATATATAAGATCAGCATGTTCTACATTCAACAACTCTTGAGTAAATTCTAACTCATCTTTATCAGTTATTCTACCACAGTCTATCAATGATTCCATAGCAATACATTTTATTTGTGCCTTTACCATACTAGTAGACACATAACCACCACATGCCACTGCTAAAGCACTCCACTGTGCCTTAGTCAGAGTGGTTTCAGATAACACTTGGATGGAAAGGGCTGCTAAAAATTTCTGAACCTAGAACTGAGCCATTTTCTCTAAATTATCAACTAACAATTCAACAGAATAAATGTAAAATAAAAACTATATGGTCACTCTCCTAGCAAAATATATCCCTAACACCACCAGCATAGACTAGAGTGATAATGTAATCTGTTCTCCCAGGTCTCTGGGCACCGTTAATACTTGTGCCAAGTATTTGGTACCTACACTTACCAATCATTAATTGTTACCTCACAACAGCCAAACACCTGAACCTTCATCTCAGGTAATAAACGACTGAATACTCCAAAGGCAACAGTGATCCCTTAAACAACTTACCAGTATTGTAAAAAATCAGACTAAGTTCATTAAAACAGGTGTGAGGTAATCCTATATGTGATCAAATTAATTAAAGGGCATCACTCCATCAACAACTTTAAAAGTCTAAGTATTTCCCTGATTTCAGAAGTCTAAGTACTTCCCTGGTTCTAACTCACTTCAAGTATATTGAAGGAAAACAGCTCACTTACCACTCTATGTTTCTACCTAAGCATAATCTAACCATACTGGTGAAAAAGAAAACACTTATAAAAATTTTAAATACAAAAATTTATTATCAAACTCAAAATTTATAAGTGAAATTCGTAATATCAGGGAAATTTACCATTACTTGAAAACAAATCAAAGTTTAATTAATTCTTGAATTAATTAAGTAAAATTAAATCAAAATTAATTTATCACAAAATTCAAGAAAATTTATTAATTAATCGAAATTTAAAAGTGTTAGGCAATAATTAAAATTTGGAAAATTAATTCACAAGCGCTAAACAATACTAAAACTGGAAAAGAATTCTAAGTAAATGCAAATTAATTTTTAAGTGTTGAATTCAGTTAAATGTGCAATAATTAATAAATGAAAACAACTAAGTTAATCATATGGTGAATGCAAATGAAAACACAGAAAAATATGGAAAATACTAAAATTGCAAAAAGCACTAATCACACAGAATATAAAATAAAAACACACACTTCAATAAGAAAAAATGCATAAATACACAAAAATCATCTAAATAAGAAAAATGGCCAAATGCACAAAAAATCACTTCAAATGAAACAAACACAAAACACAAAAATTTGCGATGTGTAAACATTTTAATTTGTTTCATGAAACCAATATAACTATTAGTTGCAACTCATAAATTTTCATTAACACATTACCTTGCTACCAATTGTTTCTTTCTGCTGCAACTAGCTCCAAAAATTTCACCAATTCACAACATTTCACAAAAGAAAAGGTGCTGTCACACACTTGTACAATGTTTGTTCAGATTCCATGAAAAGCACTAAACAACACTAAATAACTCTAAGAAATACGAAATCTAAAATTTACGAGTGACCATTCAGTAAGTATTAAATCTATGTTAATGTAAAATCAAGTATGGCGCAGAGAGAGGGAGGGGGGGAGACCTATAAACGCCAGGAATTTAAAGTCTGTAATGAATGCTTTCTTTTTGCACGGAAGCTGAACAGTGGATTTCGCACAAAACGTTTTGGGCTTGAGAAAGATGGTGCAATCCTTCTAGAAGCTTCTGATATGACATAACTTTACAGAAAAATCGTGAAATCTTCACATGGTATCGGCAAAGACATACAAGTATGAAACCAGTCTTGTACACAGTATGCTCTCTACAGGTTCCAAACAGAAGTCCCTTATCAGGCTTGTTGACAGGTTTCCAAAACAAAATGGAGATCTCGAGTTCATCTAATCTCGAGGTGATGACAAGTTGTGAAAACAATTTCTAGCTTGGAATGGACAAAGTTAATCTCTCTCTATTTTCACAGTCTACGTTATATTAACTTTTACATTATACTATGCGAAATCTAAACATACATTTTAATACATCCTATAACTTTAAGCTAAATAAGGAATCTGAAAATGTTGCAAAACTCATATGCATTTTGAAAGTAGCAGCATATAATATATATATATATATATATATATATATATATATATATATATATATATATATATGAAGATAAAAGGCCCATAAAACACTATTTTAACGTTGCAGCCATATATTTCGGGCACTTCCTTCTGTGCTCCTGATCACTGGTAAAATATGGACATAGGATGTCTTACAAGAGCATATATACAAAAACATATGTAGGCATGGCAGTAAGTCTCTGTTGGTGACCCAGGAAGGGTGGAAATTAAACTATTCCCTGGTGATTTCTGGCCTCATTAACTCCCGGCTGACGACTCGTCTGGTGGTCGGACTACATCGATGAACTAATCCTTAGGCGCTCCTCAATCAGGTGTCCAAGAACATCCAACCACCAGATGAATCGCCAGCCGGGAGTTAATGAGGCCAGAAATCACCAGGGAACAGTATAATTTCCACCCTTCCTGGGTCACCAACAGAGACTTACTGCCACACCTACATATGTTTTTGTATATATGCTCTTGTAAGACATCCTATGTCCATATTTTACCAGTAATCAGGAGCGTAGAAGGAAGTGCTCGAAATATGTGGTAGCAACGTTAATATAGTGTTTTATGGGCCTTCTATCTTCATATTATACTGTTGTATTATAGTAAAAAAAAAAAGACATTCATATATATATATATATATATATATATATATATATATATATATATATATATATATATATATATATATATATATATATATATATATATATATACATATATATATATATATATCTATATATATATATATATATATGTATATATATATATATATATATATATATATATATATATATATATGTGTGTGTGTGTGTGTGTGTGTGTGTGTGTGTGTGTGTAGTTTATTTTATAATCTTTTGTCTGTAGTGTTGAGTGTATGTTTGTTACTAAGGTTTTGGTGATCAGCACTGTCCATAGGGGGTCTTACTTGGTCCTATATTATTTCTTTTATTATTTTTTTAATCCTCATTACCACCATATAATGTTCTTAGTCGACTGTATAGGTCACATGCTATAAATTGCTCTATAGTTCCCAATCTGGTGCATATATTATTTAACTTGCTTCAACATTCCCCTGAGGATGGCGGGCTGCTATTGTCTGATTCTTCCATGCGGTTTATCAGTGATGTAACTTCATGTTTTTACACTATCAAATGATTTTGGGACCACTGTTCTCAAGTGAGTTTTTGTTTCACTTATGGTGCTGTTTTTTCTACTTCGTCTCGGTTTCCTTTAACCTGTATTCAACCTTCTTGATTTTTTTCTGTAGGCTATTCATTCCTGGAGATTCATTTTCAATGTAACACTTCTAGGTAGGTTCATAAAATTTACTTACCTTTTATACTGCCGTTTGCTCATTGTGTTTTTTTTTTATTCTACGTTTAATTTAGTAGACATAGTGCTGATCTTAACAAACAAGGGTTTAAAAACAAATATTGTGATCTCCAATCTTTCCTTTCTGCTACTTGGGAACATTATGTTATCCACCAATACTTTGGACTAGCCTTTCCCCGGCTATCCTATTCACTCTACCTGTTGCTGAACCACTTAAATGGATCGTATATTGTTCCTTGTCTTACAATTTATTTTATGTCAGTAGTCTCTTCCGGCCAGAGCATCTCTACCTTTCCATTTTCTTTCATCTTTTGTATTAGCAATTCATCTTTCCATCCTATCATTAATTCTACCCATTTCTTTAATGCAATCTTTCTTTCATGATCGTATCAATGCATAATAAATGGATTTATGAAGTAAAATATATCAATGACCAATGGGGTTATTAAAACACACTACACTCTCTGTGTCGTTTGTGCATGTAAATAGTCCACCTCATGACGGGCTCCGCTAAATACAATCACATTGACGTCGGCTGCTGTAATTTTTTTATTTATGAGGAACATTGCGTAGGTATAGTATCTGGTTACTTAATGTCATGTTAATATTTCTACTTTGACTATTATCTTTTCGCATTTACTTCCACTCCGCCAGTTGTATATTCTGTAAGATCACAGCTAAATAAACAGTTTCATCGATTTTGTGGGACTTTTTCATTTACTCTATTATTTTGGACGGGATTGTGTTTGGTTGATAGTGGCCTGTAGTAACGTTAAACAAGTCCAAGAGACCAATGTTAATATTCATATTTACTGATAGCCACAATAGTAATGAATTATACTTCTATGATTTAGATTTATTCCCAAGTTTTCTGTACTATTTTATTTATCATAACAGTGAAATATAGTGGAGCTTAATGTTATACATCATAGTCACTAGTTGCCTTTAGTAGCTATACATTCCTGCATATTTTCATTAATCCAACTTATATTTATTAATTTACTATGTTTATATTTTATCATATATTTTTTTATTAATGTATTAGTGTATTATCGACATAAATACCTTAACTAATGCACTAACCAAACTTTTTACCAACTGCAGACCCTTCTAATATTATACAGGGTGTTCCCTAAAATCATAAAAATTGTATAGCCTAAAAAATCTTTGTTGAAGACAAAAGTCAAATGGTAAAATATTACGATAAAATGGTTTAGTAAATTCGAGGTAAATATGATTACAGCATGCAGTGCATTATATCACCCATAGAGGGTACTATATACCTAGAGTTGTTTTTTTCTGTACCAGTACTACGTAGTTCAGTGGTCTTCCACCAGGGTGGCGCTGTAAAGCCTTGCGGCCATTTTTAAAGGTTTGGTAACCCACAAACTGAATAGGTGATTAGTGTACGTCAGTGTATGTTTAGTGAGTGTTTAGGTTTAGTTAATGTTTTGTGAATACTTGTGTGTATTGAGTGCTTGGTGAATGTTAATATTTAGTGAATGGGAATGTTTAATGTGTAAGTGTTTAGTGAATGTTAGTGCTTAGTGAATGTTTAGTCTATAAAGTGTTTAATGAGTGGATGGTCATTCACTGTTCAGTGTTTAATGAGTGTTCATGGGTTTAATAAGCATTTAGGGTTTAGTAAGCATTTAGTGCTTAATGAGTTTTTAGTGTATAGTGAGTTCTTAGTGAATGTTTAGTAAGTTTAGTGTACAGTGAGTACTTAGTGAGTGTATAGTGTGTATATAATGAGTGCTTAACGATTGTTTAGTGTTTAATTAATGTATAGGATTAAGTGAGTGTTCAGTGAATATTTACTGAGTGTTTGACATATAGTAGGTATTTAGTGAGTTTTGTGTTTTATGAGTGTTTAGTGAACGTTTAGTGTATGGTGAGTGCCTATTGTGTTGAGTATTCAGTGAGTGTTTAGTGTTATTGGAGTGTATGTTAAGTGTGAGTGTTCAGTGAGTGACTGTAAAGTAAGTGTGAGTTTAGTGGGTGTAAGTGCATTGTGAATTTTAGTGTTTAGTGGTTGTACATTACTGTTAAGTTAGTGCTTAGTGGCTGTATGTAAAGAAAGTCCTGTAATTTAGGCCTTGACCACAATGGTTGGAGTGCTTAAGCCAATCTGGCTTTGTAAGGTTATTTTTCTCTGTGAAATTGGGTCCAGTAATAATGATATTAATATCAGCAACACTAATAAAATAATAATAATAATAATAATAATAATAATAATAATAATTGTCACGAAAAATTAGTGCACGAATTTTCCTAGATGTATTTCCCGCCCATACATCCTTTTCCCACTTTCAATGTAAGGCGAATTGCCACGTATCAAACAGTCTGGCGGCTGTAATGAAATGGCTCTTTTTTGTATCTTTACATTTATCAGTCATTGCCTCTCCTCCCTCATAGATTAATGACAAAATTCTTGTTATCTTATAAATTATATGAAAAACGAAGGAATGTCTCCTTCTTGAAGAAAACAAATTCTCAATGAAATTGACTAACCCAATCCGCTCGGTATAACACCACCCTGCACCCCCGATCTCGTTCTCTTCCTCCTAATTAACCTAGTTGAGTTAGCAATTCTTGTTGGTCTTGCACGTGGTGTGCGGGTGTAAGCTTGGGCATGGAGGGAAGCGATTGACCAGAATTTCACATAGTAAGTAATCGTTCCTTTTTGTAGCCATCGTCAGGCTAAGTGAAGTTAATAATTTCTCACTTTGTTTAGTTACCTTTTGGAAATGTGTTGTCATATATTTAATTAAAATTGTAACTTGATTTAACAAAATTTTCAGTGTTTTTGAGTGGTCTCGTGGCCACTTAGATTTTGTCAATGTTTAGGGTGCAGAGCCACCGAAGTTCACTCTTTATTACCTTGTTTTGTTGCTAATAATGAAGAGTTTAGATTTGTAATAAAAATAGTTAAAATCATATGTGCTTACCTATCGAGATGGCCTTGTGTACGGGCTGCAACCTGTCCGTAAAGGTAGTGCTATCAGCCTCATAACATCCGGCACGAACCTTAATGAAAGTCGCTATTACATTCCAGACAATAGCAGTAGAAAAGATAAAAATGATAATAGTAAAAATAATATAATTAATAAATTAAAGTACTATTAGAGCTGAACCTAAACCTTTCAATATGGCCGCCCGAAGTCACAATCTCTGCAGGGACAGGCAGATCGCCACTCTAGTGATTGGCGATCTATGATATCAGTCCTGAAAATTGACAGTCAGAATACTCAATGAATGAATGTAAACAACATCAAGTCAGTGAAAATACTCTATGAATAACAATATTTACGAGAGACTTGTCAAGGTAAGACTGTTTTTAAACTATTCTTAGGCTGTAGTTATGTAAACTATATAGATTTCATAGCTGTTATTTATCTTGATACCGTACTGTAGGGAAAAGCCACACCAGAACTGCACGTCTGCGTCAGCCGGGCAAAGGTACCTATACTGCCCAGTAGGTAGGTGGGTAGTGCCGTCAGTGCACCTCATGTGATGCACTGTGGGCAGTACTGAAGGTTCTTTGCAGCGTCCCTTCGGCTCCTTGCTGCAACCCCTTTCAGTCCTTTTACTGTACTGTACCTACCTAGCCTAGCAGGCTACGACCTGCCCAGCAGGCTAGGTACCTCCCTAGAATGCTAGGTACCTCTTAATAGGGTAAAAAACCGCATGGTACAGGGGTGGACCATGTACGATCAATGTGTACAACCCCAAACAAAGTACATTATAACGCGCCCTGACATCGGAGATGGGCATCAGACGCGACTTGTTGTTGGTGAGAAACGGAGCTAAAGACCTCTACTCCGGTGTCAGGACGCGTTATAATGTACTTTTCTTGGGGTTATACACATTGATCGTACATGGTCCACCCCTGTACCATGCGGTTTTTTACCCTAGGTTACCTACCTACCTACCTACTTACCTACTACCCTATTTCTTCCATCTTGCCAGCTATCCATCCTTTCCTAACGATTACCCAGGAGGTAGATCTAAGCCTGTATACTGCGGCGAACTAGACAGCCAGTTGACATTTTTCTATACAGTTTTACCTCCTGAACAAGAATTTAAAGTAATATTTGTTCTGATACTTTATACAAACCCTCAGTCCTTTAACATATGGAATGTAATCAGCGCCACCAGCTGGAACTGGTCGTAAACTTTCGAACAAGGTGGTTCTATAGTTACCTAACCCTTTAACGCCGATTGGACGTATTAAACTTCGACGAAAACTGTATGTCGGGTGCCAAACCGACATACGAAACGTCGACGAAAAAAGTTTTTAAAAAAAATTCGTGGAAAAATAGTAATAGGCCTACTAGGCGAAAACTTTTGAATCACGCACCTTTGGGGATACTGGGAGTTCACGGATCAAGCTGTTGTTTTGTTTACAATCGTTACCCAGGCGCGCAAGCGCGAATTTCTTTCTTCACGCACTAAAAGCATCAGCGACACATCTCAGAAATTATTTTGTCACTTTGACATAATTTTTGCACCATTTTATATTAGCCGTTACATAGAGTTTTTTATATGAAAATGTGTGCAATTTCATGTAGAATACAACAAAAAACAACTCATGGTTGTAGCTTTTATCAGTTTTGAAATATTTTCATATAAATAACGATAAGTGCCAAAATTTCAACCTTCAGTCAACTTTGACTCGACCGAAATGGTCGAAAAACGCAATTGTAAGCTAAAACTCTTATATTCTGTTATATTTAATCATTTACCTTCATTTAACAACAAATTGGAAGTCTCTAGCACAATATTTCAATTGCTCCGATACGTAATACAAACCCTCGGTCCTTTAACAATAGGAAGTAGCTAGCGGCAGCTGGAACGGTCGTAAGCTTCGAACAAGGGAGAACGGTAGTTAACCTTTAAACGCCGAATGGACGTATTAAACGTCTAGTCAAAATGTCCCCCGTATGCTGAATGGACGTACCATACGTCTACTCAAAAAAGTTTTTTTTTAAATTCGCGGAAAAATACTTATAGGCCTACCAGCCGAAAACTTTTGAATCACGCGCCTTGGGGGCTGCTGGGAGTTCACGGATCAAGGCGTTGTTTTGTTTACAATCGTTACGCAGGCACGCAAGCGCGAATTTCTTTCTTATCGCACTAAAAAGTATCAGTGACACATCTCAAAAATTATTTCGTCACTTTGACATAATTTTTGCACCGTTTTAAATTATCTGTTACATGAAGTATTATATATGAAAATGTGCGCAATTTCATTTAGAATACAACAAAAAATACTCATGATTGTAGCTTTTATCAGTTTTGAAATATTTCCATATAAATAACGGTAAGTGCCAAAATTTAAACCTTCGGTCAACTTTGACTCTACCGAAATGGTCGAAAAACACAATTGTAAGCTAATACGCTTATATTGTAGTAATATTCAACTATTTACCTTAATTTTGCAACAAATTGGAAGTCTCTAGCACAATATTTGTTCCGATACGTAATACAAACCATCGGTCCTTTAACAATAGGAAGTAGCTAGCGGCAGCTGGAACGGTCGTAAGCTTCGAACAAGGGGAGAACGGTAGTTAACTGCTTGTCGGCGCGCGACTGGGAGGTAAACAAATCACTTTTGCTTTTGGCCGCGGGTGTGAAGGACGTGTTCATCATCGCTCTCTGCCCGCTTCATCGTCGTATGCTTTGTTTATATTGTGTTTTCTACTAATGGTTTGTTTGTCTTGAAAATGAAACTGTAAGTACACTGTTTTCATTTTCATTACTTAATTATGAACCAACATGGAGCTATCGCCGTAGATGCGGCGATTTTCTCTCTTTTCATGAATGGAACCCTTGAATTATGTCTCGGTGCCGAGGGCGGGCGCGCTTGCGCCGAGTCATGTATTTTGGGCGAAAGTGTGTAATTGAAAAATGTACGTACTCTTTTCATTATATTTTTGCCCTGTGCGTTCGTTGCCGAGAGCGTGATTGCGCTCGGCACGAGCCTCTTATTTTGTATGATAGAATGCAATGAAAGTGGATTTGCAATTGCAGTATTCTTTTCATTTTCATTTATTTATTTGCATCAATTTTAATTTGGATCAATTGATCCTTACGATTATTTTCTGTGAAAGTGAAATCGCAAGTGCAGTATTCTGTTTCATTTTCATATATATTTTATGATAGCATCATATTATTATGGATCAAGTTTCCGCTCTTACCCGGGAATTGATCTTTTCCCCTTTAAGTTCTATGAAGTGAATCGCAAGTGCAGTATTCTGTTTCATTTTCATATTACTTTTCACTGCTGTGCGGGGGTAGGGAAGCGAAGGTCTGCCAGGAAGTCGTCGGAAAAGCTCTCCCGCGACTCCCCTTGGTATCCGATTCTTCGTCTTCTTTCCTGCCCCCCGCTCAGCTTCCTCGTTGTATTTTGTATTTGGGGTCTTCCTTGTGTTCGGGGTGGGGCATGTCTTCCCCCCGTGCGTGAGGGAACCCCTCTTACTAATCTATCTGTGCTACCGCAGGTGCTACATCCGTGGGAGACGACCTTGGACAGGTATGGACCACCGCGGCGGCAGGGCGTGCCTAGCATCCACGGGCTGCTGCAGCATCTAGCGAGGTCTGGGGCGGTCTCCACTACTACCTCCACGGCCGCTTATGCTGCTCCCCCCGCCTGGTCTACACTCCCCATGCTGTGTCGGTTGACGCCCGTTCGTGCCGCTACTAGGGCCGGTCGCCGCCGTACTGAGGGGGGGTATGCCGCCGTCGCCTGTGTTCTTCATGTTGCCTGCCCAGACTTCCGCTGTTCCAGCAGCTCGCCCCTGGACCGGCCGCCAGTACCCAGTCCCGCTGGCTGCCGATGATTCTACGAGGTGATGGCTGGGCCTGCCGTACCTGCCGCTGATGTGGTTCCCGCTGCTGGCTTGGCTGTCCCTTCTGGGTCTACCGCTGCCGCTGTTCCTGCGCTCCTGAGCTGGTTGCTGTACCTGTCGCTCCTCGTTCCTGCGCCTGTCCATGCTGGTCCTGCCCACGGTGTATCTTCCCCAGTCCCAGGTCCTTCCGGACAGGTGCAGTCGGGCCGTGTTGCTTCGGCAATAGCCCCGGCTCCGGCCTGGATGGAGGACCTGATGACTGTCCTGCGTGAGCTGACGAGGAAGCGGAAGAAGAAGAGGAAGGTGTCATCTTCGTCTTCATCGTCTGCTGCTGCCTCTTCCCCTTCGACTTCTAAGGCCCATAAGCCGAAGAAGAAGAAGGCTGCCTTCCCCCCTAAGAAGTCTCCTTCGGGAACTTCTAAGGGGGCTCCTTCTGCTGGTCCTCCTGCTCCTTCGGGAGCGGGGCCCGTCTCCCCTTCCGTAAGGAAGAGATAGACGGGGACCAGAGGAGTACCAGTTAGCGCTGGTACTTCCTCGCCTGGTGCTAGCGGCGATGCCGCTACGCCAGGTTCCGGCTCGGTCTTTCGTTCGCGAGAGATCCCGAGTGTACGCTTTCCCTCGGGAGACCGTGCAGCTAAAGTTTCGGCGCCAGAGTTCGCTCGGCGCCAAGACCGCGGCATGGAGCAGAAGGCTGGTGAGAGCCGCTCAGGTGACTCTCGCCAGGCCAGCGGCCGCTCTTGTAGCGACCACCTGGTAACCCGGGTTTCCCCCCTAAGAAGGCTCCTTTGGGAACTTCTAAGGGCTCCTTCCACTCCCGTGGGACGGGGGGGTTCTTCTGCCGGTCCTCCTGCTCTTTTGGGAACAGGGCCCGTCTCCCCTTCCGCAAGGAAGAAGAAGACGGGGACCGGAGGCGTACCGACTACCACCGGTATTTCCTCGCCTGGTGTTTGCGGCGCTGCCGCTACGCCAGGTTCCGGCTCGGTCTCGTTCGCGAGAAGTTCCGAGAATACGATCTTCCGCGGGAGAGCGTGTAGCCAAATTTTGGCGCCAGAGTTCGCTCGGCGCCAGGACCGTGGCACGGAGCAGAAGCTGGTGAGAGCCGCTCAGGTGACTCTCGCCCGGCCAGCGGCCGCTCTCGCAGCGACCAGCTGGTAACCCTGGTAGACGTGACTGTCTCTGACCAGCCACGGGCTGAGGCTGGGAAGAGGTTCCCCCCTCTCGATCGTTGGTGCCAGCCTCGGCTAGTACCAGCGGTATGACGCGCCGCGCGACACGCACCGGTCTCACCGCGACAGTGGTCTCTGCAGGTCTCCTGACCGCCGCTCCCACAGGGACCGGGCAGATAGGGGGACCAGCAGCACTCCTCTGCACACGAGATCGGGGCCGCTGTTCTCGGTCCAGCAGTTTCCTTGGGAAACGGCTCGACTAGGCCTGCAAGTTGGCGATCGCCTGCAGCCCTCCAAGCCCGCTGGTTCTGCCAGCGAGCGTAAGAGGAGCGTGTCATGTCTTCCTCTCCCGTGCCTGCAACTTCCTCGGTTTGCACCAGGAATAGCGAGGCACAGCGGGGTGATTGTGAGGGGCATGCCCCGCACGATCCCGTCACGACGCCGTAAGTACCAGGTACGATCTTCGGACCGACCAGGACGTACGCGCAAGTGGCAGGAGGAATCCGAGAGGTATCTATCGCAGTTCCTCCTCCTTAAGGGGGAGGTTCTCGGAATGCTCTTGTTCGAGGGGCTTGACGGTCCTACTCTGCAAGATGCTATGACTTTCGAGATCCAGAGGAATTTTGTCGAGGTTATGGCGCTGATTCGTCAGCGCAACGACCTCGGGGAAGGATCGCCGCTCCCACCAGCAGAGCCCACGTCTCGGCTCGAGTCGTTTTGGGGCCCGAGAGGGAACCCAAACCGACGGTGGGCCTGCCGCGATCAGAGCTTGCTGATTCTGTCTTGAACCAGAGTCTCTCGTCTCTGGATAAGAAGGCTCTCTCAGATCTGGCCGGTCGAACAAGCTACTTCCACCTCCTCTACTGCGACAGCGGCGTTTCTACATGTCTTCGGACACCGTATTTTTATACATGCAACTTACCCGGCAGATATATACTTAGCTATAGACTCCGTCGTCCCGACAGAATTCAAAACTCGCGGCACACGCTACCGGTAGGTCAGGTGATCTACCATTCCCGCCGCTGGGTGGCGGAATCCTGACCATTCCCGTTTTCTGAGCCAGATTTTCTCTGTCGCTGAGGCCGGCAACAACTGTTGTTTGGTCTCTCCTGATTGGAATTCTGCTCATTTGCCGAGAATTGGTTGGACTCATTTGGTGAAGTACTCTTGTTTATTCTCGGGATTGGCATACGCTTATTTTGGACTGGATTAGGACTTGGATTTGGTTTTTTCTATTAAGATGGCTGAAGTTAAAGTAACACCTAAGTTTAGGGTTTCATACAATCAACTTACCTGTCAGATATATACATAGCTAAGACTCCGTCGTCCCCGACAGAAATTCAAATTTCGCGCCACTCGCTACAGGTAGGTCAGGTGATCTACCGGCCTGCCCTGGGTGGCAGGACTAGGAACCATCCCCGTTTTCTATCATATTTTCTCTGTCGCCGGTGGTATCAACATTGTTGTTATTACCTCCTGACTTGGATTCTTTTTTCAACATTTGATCAACGTTTTTCGACTTTTTGGTGACGTATTTGGATCGTGTTTTGGCATTCGCTACTGTGGACTGTTTTTGGAATAACTCTTTTGGATTTTTCTCAGTATGTCTGATTCTAATGTGAGTGTGAGAATGTGTGTGAATGTAGGCTGCAGGGTGAGGATACCGAAAGCTTCGGTTGATCCTCACACTGTATGCCGTAAATGTAGGGGGGTGCAGTGTTCTGCTATTAACACTTGTAAGGAATGCGAGAGTTTGAATGCAGAAGAATGGAAGCACTTTGACTTCTTATTTGAAGAAGTTAGAGAGGGATAGAGTTAGAAGCTGAAAGGTGTGAATTCAAGGCTATTGAGCCTTTCAATGATAATTCTAACCCTACTACTGTAGTCATTTCTCCCTATAAATCTCATTCTCAGAGTGTCTTTTCGGTTTCGGCATCGGAAATCGCCAATCTGAAAGCGACGATCCGAGACATGAAGTCCAAGATGGCGGACTCGAAAGGTAAGGCTAGTGATAGTGAAAAATTTTTTAGTGAAGTGAGCCCTATCAGTGTTGTGGAGGGGGCGTTTGATCGTCCCTGCGGCGCTCCCAGGCCTAGACCTCTTCCAAGCTCACATGCCCAGAGGAGAAGGAAAGTCGAAAGCCTTAAGGAGGTCGTGGGGAATCCCCAACGGTCGACGTCCCTTCAGCTAGCTTTGCTTCATGGCAGCCAGCTCAAGGGCGCTACAGGAAAAGCGTCCTTCGCGAGTGTTTCTCGTCCTCTCCCTCTCCCTCACCTAAACGAGGGTGGAAGGAGTCGAACTTATCGAGACCGCTGAAGCGTCATATGAAGCAAGACATTGATTCTAGCCCGGAGCGCTTCCTCGGATGACGCCCCGTCTGCTATTAAGAAGGCGAAGGTGGCGTCACGTCACCTGACGCTTATGAGGAAGTACCCCATCATGCTTCTTCCCCGAGTGGATGACGAAACGGCGTCAGGCACTAGACGTAGGAGAAGCGTCAAGGAAGATCATTATGGCGGTGCAAGAACAACTGTCATCTCTTGTGGGAGTTTTAGCGCCCCGTCGGAAGGACGTGACGCTTCCTATTAAGAAGTCTCGTC
Source organism: Macrobrachium nipponense (assembly GCF_015104395.2). Classification (NCBI taxonomy): domain Eukaryota; kingdom Metazoa; phylum Arthropoda; class Malacostraca; order Decapoda; family Palaemonidae; genus Macrobrachium; species Macrobrachium nipponense. The sequence continues at coordinate 93,548,603 of NC_061100.1, read as the reverse complement.
CTCTCGCACCTGCTCGGAAGACGTCTTTTAGAAGTGAAGCGTCAAATCAAGAGGATCTTAGACGTGAACTCTCCGTCCAGATTGGATTTGACCGCCGAGATAGGAAGCCCTTAGAAAGAAGCGAAGCGTCTTCCAGACGCGAAGCGTCCATCTAAACGTCAACAAGACGTCATACATGACGCTCGGAGAGCGGGAAGCGTCATACATGTCGTCTTCTAAAGCGCGAGAGAGCCGAAGTTGTGACGCCTTCCAAGTCGATCAGAACGGGAAAAAGGAAAGACTTTCATTCCCTTAGCCCCTCTCCGATCAGGAGTTTGTCTCCCCCAGAAGAGGAAAGTTCTGAAAGGAGAACAGAAACTCAGGATTATCACGAGTTCGAACGAAACTCGGATGATGACGATCTTGGAAGAGAGGGGCTTGTCCAACTATAAGGTGTTTGACTACCATGCTTCTGGAGGAATACGGAGACGAGTTGACTCCGGCTGCTCCTCCTTCTCCGCGCTCGCTCTTTTCGAGTGCGAAGGCGAAGAAGACTTCGTCTTTTCTGAAGATGAAGCCCACCATCTCGATGAAGCGGGCTTTACACGCCTTAGACGCCTGGATGAAGTCGAAGAAAGACTTAACCTGGACAGTATTTTTGGCATGCCTCCAGCAAGGTTAGCTGGGAAAAGAGGCATATGGTACAAGACGGGGAGGATATGGGTATCGCTCTCCCTTCTACTACAGAGGCAGACTTTTCGACGTTAGTCGACGCTTTCAAGGCGTCCTAGTCTTAATTCTGCCCGCATTACTTGGAGTATTTCGGAACTGGATCATCTCCTCAAGGGACTTTTCCATGTATTGGAAGTATTCAACTTCTTAGATTGGTCCCCTTGGGGTGATGTCCAAGAAAGCTCACGATTCGCAGGGAATCGAACCTGAAGCCCTGTTATGCATTTTGTCGTGCATCGACAAGCAGTACAGGATGGATCTTTGGAAGTCTCTGCATTATTTGGAGCAGGTCTTTTGAAGAAAAGGACAGTGTATGGCGCCTTCTTAACAAGGCAGTCTCGCATGCGCAGAGGGCAGCTCTGCTATATGCACCTCTTTCGGACTATTTTGTTTCCCTTCTAAGTTAGTGAAGGACGTAGCTCACTCTTTAACTGAGAAGGCGACACAGGATCTTCTGACGCAGTCAGCTAGGAAGAAGTAACCTGCTTTAGTGTCGGACAAGAAAGAACCTAGCACTTCTAGGCAGCCCTTTCGAGGTGGGTCCGATCTCCAGACCTCCCGCAAGAAGGAAGGCTCCAGAGAGAAGAGGTAGGTCCGCCTTTCGTCCCTTTAAAAAGGGCAAATGAACATTTCTCCTCCAAACACCAGTAGGTGCCAGGCTCCTGGAATTCGTGGAAGCCTGGACACTGATAGACGCAGACGCGTCTTCACTAAAGATCATAAGGAAGGGATATCGTATCCCTTTCCTGAATACTCCGCCCCTAACGTCAATACCAAGGGAACTATCAGCCAAGTACAAGGATCCTGTGCTGAGGGATACTCTTCGATCGATGGTGGAACAAATGTGGGACAAGAGTGCAGTAGAACTAGTACTGGATCAAAACTCCCCGGGGTTTTACATCGCCTTTTTCTAGTGGCGAAAGCCTCGGGAGGCTGGAGACCAGTACTAGACGTCAGCGCTCTGAACAAATTTGTTCAGAAGGAGAAGTTCTCCATGGAGACTTCTGCTTCAGGCCTAGCGTCATTTACGACAAGGAGATTGGATGGTGTCTCTAGATCTCCAAGACGCCTACTTTCACGTCCCGATCCACCCTTCATCGAAGAAGTACCTCCGTTTTCATGACGGGGGGAAGGATCTTTCAGTTCAGAGCCTTGTGTTTCGGCCTGTCCACAGCTCCTCAGGTCTTCACAAGCCTGATGAGGAATGTGGCGAGATTTCTTCATCTCAAAGGAGTGAATGTCTCGATGTACCTAGACGACTGGCTCATCAGGGCCAGATCGGAGAGACAGTGTTTGGAGGACCTAAAGTTAACTCTGGATTTGACCAAGGCGTTGGGATTGCTTGTGAACCTCGAGAAGTCTCAGATGACCCCCAGACAAGACCTAGTCTATCTGGGATTCGGATGGATTCTCGGGGTTTTCGAGTTTTTCCTTCGCAGAGAGAACCGCAAAAGGTTTGAGGATAATCTCTCTCTTCTTAGAGAAACAGCAAACGTCAGCGAGGGAATGGTTGAGCCTTCTGGGGACGCTTTCCTCGCTGGAACAATTCTTCCCTCTCGGAAGACTTCATATCCGTCCACTTCAATTCTTCCTCAAGAAGTCTTGGAGCTGGAAAAACGGACAACTGTCGGACGTTTTTCCCATTCCGTGGAGGTAAAGCACACCTACAGTGGTGTTGCTGCCTCTGGAAGAGAACAAAGGGATCTCTCTAAGATCAGAACAGAACCAATAGTGTTGTTCTCCGAGCGTCGGAGACGGGTTGGGGAGCGACATTAGGCTCGGAGGAAGTGTCAGGCACCTGGGAACCAGCACAGGTGTCCTGGCACATAAATTGCAAAGAGCTCTTCGCCGTACACCTGGCTTTGAAGAGCCTAGAACCTCTGGTGAGAGACAAGGTAGTACAAGTAAAACGTGGACAACACCACCGCACTTGCCTACATTCGGAAACAGGGAGGGACACACTCCTCGTTCCTTTACGAACTCACGAGGGACCTATTACTTTGGACGTCTCACAGGAACATCTCCCTGCTGACAAGGTTCGTACAGGGAGTAAGGAATGTGAGGGCGGACAATCTCAGCAGGAGGAACCAGGTCCTTCATACAGAATGGACTCTGCACGAGGAAGTATGTCGCGATCTCTGGTCTCTGTGGGGAACTCCTCATGTGGATCTATTCGCAACATACATTTCAAAAAGGCTCCCAGTGTTTTGCTCGGTCGTGGAAGACCCAAGAGCAATTATGTAGACGCCTTCCTGCTAAACTGGTCTCGAGTGGACGTGTACGCTTTTTCCCCCATTCAAAATCCTGGGGTTAGTATTGAAAAGTTTGTGGCGTCAAAAGAGACGAGGATGACTTTAATAGCCCCCTTTTTGGCCGGCCCGGCCCAGGAATGGTTCCACGGAGGTGGTAGAGTGGATCGTTATACTTTCCAAGATCCCTACCAGGAAGGACGGATCTTCTCAAACAACCACACTTCAAGAGGTTACCATCAAAACCTCCCCGCTCTCGCTCTGACTGCCTTTCGACTATCGAAAGACTTGTCAGAGCGAGAGGCTTTTCTCTGCGAAGTGGCAAGCGCGATCGCGAGAGCTCGCAGAACCTCCACTTCAAAGTATACCAGTCGAAGTGGGAGGTCTTTAGAATGGTGGTGTAGAGCCAAGAAGTTGTCCTCCTCCTCTACCTCTATAGCGGAAATGCTGATTTCTTGCTATTCCTGAGAGTAAAATCGCATCTAGCCGTATCCCACAATAAAGGGATACAGGAGTATGCTCTCGGCTGTATTCAGGAACAGAGGTTTAGATCTGGCAAATAACAAAGATCTCCACGATCTCATAAGGTCTTTTGAGACGTCAAAGTCTAAGGAACCAGTACCTCCGAACTGGAACTTGGACGTAGTCCTCCAAATATCTGTCTTCGGATAGATTTGAGCCTCCACATCAGGCCTCATTTAGAGACGTAACTAGAAAATGCCTATTTCTTTTATCGTTAGCGACGGCAAAAAGAATTAGTGAGTTACAAGCTCTGCAGGATAAAGTAGGATTCAAGGGAGACTCGGCGATTTGCTCGTTTAAGACTCTGTTTTTAGCGAAAAACGAGAATACGAATCCCTGGCCTAGGTCATTCGAAATCAAAGGAATGTCTAGTCTCGTAGCAGAGAAGCAGAGAGGTCTCTATGCCCTGTTAGAGCTCTGAAGTTCTATCTTCAGAGGAAGCGTCAGTTGGGAGGCTCTAGACAAGGTCTTTGGTGTGCGCGGTAAAAGAAACCCCAACAAGACTGATGTCAAAGAACGCTCTAGCGTTCTTTGTAAGAAACGTCATTACGGAACTCTCACAAGGTCTGTCCGGACGAACAATTACAACTTCTGAGGGTAAAAGCTCATGAAGTACGAGCGGTTGCGACGTCTCTCTCGTTTTATAAGAATATGTCGCTTAAAAACATATTAGATACGACATATTGGAGATGCAACTCGGTATTTGCATCTCATTACTTGAAAGACGTGCGTGTGACGTATGAGAAGTGCTTTTCTCTAGGTCCTATCGTAATCGGCAGATACGATTCTGGGTACGGGAGCCGACACCAATCCTTAAATGATATACTGTTCTTCTGTTTGGATATGGTCGAGAATCTCTTCGAACAATGGAGGATTCAGGCTCGCACGGGCGGCCGTCTATGTTGTTCATAAGAGAATTCTCGTCATATCCAATTAGTTGAGTATAAAATTTTTTTTTGAAAAATTTATGTATGTGTGCGTAGTGGTTTTTGAGTTACGGTTGTTGTGACGAGTTCGGGGATAACTCGTAACAATCCTTAGTTCTAACACACGGTTAGGATCAGGTGGTCGGGATTGGTTGTGTGCTCCTTCATAAGGTGTATTGTCATATAAGTTGGATCAGCACCCATTGACAAAGTCCTTTTAGGCTCTGCTGAGTAAGTGGGTAAGACCCCATCGGCAGACCCACAACGAACTCTTGGCCATAGATCACATATCTCGCTAAAGTTTCTTGAGGTGATGCAGACTACTGGGCAAACACCCACCAAGTCTACCACCTATCAGGTAGGAACCAGGTTTGTTTATACCTACAACATATGTTGTTTACCTGTCTATTCCATATAGTAGCTGTCTCTTACCCTCCACCGAAGGGTGCCAATCAGCTATGTATATACTGACAGGTAAGTTGATTGTATGAAAATGATATTGTTATGTTTACAATAAAGTTTCATACATACTTACCTGGCAGATATATACAATTAAAGGCCCACCCAGCCTCCCCGCAGGAGACAGGTGGAAGAGAGAAAATATGATAGAAAACGGGGATGGTTCCTAGTCCTGCCACCCAGGGCAGGCCGGTAGATCACCTGACCTACCTGTAGCGAGTGGCGCGAAATTTGAATTTCTGTCGGGGACGACGGAGTCTTAGCTATGTATATATCTGCCAGGTAAGTATGTATGAAACTTTATTGTAACATAACAATATCATTTTGTGCAAGGGAAGAATGCAGAACTAGGTTGTTTAAAGAAGAGGTAGATCCTCATACACTTTGTAGTAAATGTAGAGGTTCTGAATGTGCGTTTGATAGAACTTGTGCTGAATGTGAAGGGCTTACGGAGCAAGGATGGAAGGATTTAGCTTCTTATATTAAGAAAAGAGAGAAGGATAGAGCTAGGAAAGCGTCAGCTAGAAGCTCTAGTAGATCTTGTTCTTTTGAGCCTGAATTAGAAAATAACAAGCTAGATGATGTTTCTCCCATAACCTCAGCCCCTTCTCCCTGTGTTGAATCTAAGGTTTGTTCATGAAACTTACCTGTCAGATATATATAGCTGTATTTTCTGAAGTCCGACAGAATTTTAAAAACTTCCGACACACAACGCAGTGGTCGGCCAGTGGTTAGTACCCATTCCCTGCCGCTGGGAGGCGGGTATCAGGAACATTCCCATTTTCTATTCATAATTTTTTCTGTCGCTGGTGCTGAAAACACCTGTTTTCAGTTACCTCCGTCTTAGGATTTTGGAAACTTCATTGCCCTAAGTATCCTAATTGTCTTTTGATTTATTTACTTGGATTTGTGGGATTTGTGGCTAGGCATACGCTATCTTAAATTGATTTGAATTTGATTCATTTTTGCATAAAATATCTGAATCTAGTTAGGCTAGTTTCAGACGGGGCTGTCTGCAAAGATGGGGTGTGGCTACCGAAAGCTTCGGTAGATCCGCACTTGGTATGTACGAGGGGTATGGGTTCTTGCTTCTTTGTTGAGATTTGTCATGTAAGGAGTGTGAGACTTTGTCTATTCCGTAAGGAAGACGTATGATTCGTATGTACGCAATTAATCAGTAAACATGTCTAATTCCGTAAGGAAGACGTATGATTCGTATGTACGCAATTAATCAGTAACAAAAGTCAGGGTAGTGAACCTGCTAACCTTCCTGTAGACTTTATTTTGCCTAACCTGTAGTATGGCCTACGGGCTATGAATATGTCTACGAGAGGTGCTCGCTCTCCTTCATTGCTGTGAAGTGCTACTTCTGTAATTGTTACTCCTAACCCTGCAGTGTTGCCTTCGGGCCCTAAGCAGTGTCTGTAGAGGAATTGCCCTTTCTCTGATACTCTTTCGATTCGTATCTTAGAATCGAAAGTGCTTGCTTTAGAGAGTAAAAGTGAAGTGCAGAAGTGCAGTGATACCCTTGTGTAGTGGAGGGTGCGTCAGATCGGCCTCGTTTCGCCTCTAGGCCGGGACCTCTGCTTGACTCCCAGGACCCGGGGGAGGAATCATGTCGAAGCCTAATGAGGGGTTACAAGGAACCCCCACCGATCTGGCGTGCCTTTCGGCAGTTTTCTGATAAAATCCCCAGACTGGCCAAAGTGCGTGCGCGTGCACGGAACCTGAAAGATTGCTTCTCGTCCTCCGAAGCGTCCTCCCCATGCAGGGGTTGGAGCTTTCGGAAGGACTCGCGCCCTCTAAATAGAAGCTTTATAGAAGAGGAAAGCTTCACGTCCATCTCTCTCCTCTCTCGTTATGCGTTTCAGTGAGAAGTAAGAAGGCGAACACGTCGCCTGAAACCTCGTGTCCGTCTTTCCACCAGAAATTAACTAAGAGAAGTCATAGTAGCAGGAAGCTTTTGAGAGCGGACGCCCGGACGCTCGGATGGACTCCAGGCGCGCAGCGGGTGCACGCCAATTGCGCGCCAGTGGACGCCAAGTGCGCGCCAGTGGACTCCAATTGCGCGCCGTGGAACGCGACGGCTCCGAGTGGACGCCGAGCGCGCTCCAGTGGACGCCGAGCGCGCTCAGTGGGACGACGAGCGTGCACCAGCGCACGCCAGGTGTGTCGCCTGGCTGAACGTTTCTGTTGAACTCTTCAAGCTCTTGTTTCAGATATGGGCCTAAAGAATGTTTATCTCTACCTCCGGTGATACCTTCTACCTCACCTGCAAAGAATGTGAAGTAGGCAGTGCTTCGGAGGAAGTTTAAAGTGAACAGACAACTTCTTCTTCGAAACCCACAAGACATCGGGTTTTGTTTCGTGAATTCAAGAGGTCTCTGTCAATTAATATTGCTTTTTGCATAGGTGGATGGAGTTAAGGAAAATTCAAGGGAAGATCTCGTTTGCTCTACGCAACCTTTGCCATTCTCCAATAAATTTAAGTTGCCACTACCGCAGTCAAAGCTTTGCGATAAGGCAGTTACGGGTTATGTAAGGCTCGATGTCCTGCACGTCAGGACTCTCGGCAACGTTCAGTGGGATTCTTGCAAAGGCACTCATCAAAAGGACGCTCTTCAGGAAAGCGCAAGACAGGACTTCCTTTGCCATACTGCAATAAATTTTAAGCTTTAGCAGGCATTAGTTGTGATACGGGAGAGGAAGCTGGTTGGAGAGTTTCTTTCCTCTTCCCAGGATAATTTTGCAAGCTTTTTTAGCCCATCTGAAAGGGTTTTTCAGATGATAGATTTTGTTAGTTTCTAGTCGGGACTACGCTGCCGAATTGAACATCGTCGTTCTACCTGCCGTAAGCCCAGTCTCTTAACAGGATTCTTGCCCCTTCCTCGTTTGAGACGGGAATCGAAAAAATTAATGCTTTGACTCCCTGGATTCGTTTTGTCAATTCAGTGACTTTCCCCCATTGACAATATACTTTCGTTTTGTCAAGTAAGTGGGTATCCCCTCATTGACAAAATATCTCTTTGTCCCGTAAATGGGTTAGTTCTCATTGACAAACATCTCATTAACTTGATATTGCGTAAGCGAATAAGCTCTTATTGACAAGATTCGGAAGAGCTCTCATTCGTCATTCGCAGACTCTTACAAGAAATTAGACTTGTAGACTACGTCAATGAACGCTTATGTCCAGTAACACATAAGAAGCTTGAGCTGACTGCTTTCGCTTTCCCTTCATTTTAAGTTTGTTCATGAAACTTGCCTGTCATTATGTATGTAGCTGTATTTCCGAATTCAGCTATATATGTCTGCCAGGTAAGTATGAACAAACTTTATTGTGATATAATTTCATATTTTGCCTTGCGTTATTTTACTTCTGGTTGGTTCAAGTCATATACGCTTGCTGTAGTTACCTCTTCGGATGGCAACCGAGAGGTCTATTGTCTATTTTAAGGACATTTAATCGTTACTCCTGCAGCCTTCCAGGAGTTTCCGATTTATCTTTTACCGTTGTATGGTAGTGTTCTGACGACACAAACGCATCTATATATTTAGCGTTTTTCTGTTTCGCTTAAATATACCAGCTTGAGAGTCTTTCTGCTCAAAAAATAACGGACCTATTTCTTCGTAGAATAGGGTAGCTGGCAACCCAGACATAAAGTTAAGAGACGACGTTCGTAAGCTGTCACGCTGTGTCTGTCCTGTCCTCCAGTCCAACCGAGCCAGTAACAGATCGGGCGCTGTCATGCGCGGTAGGTTACGTCTCTCTCTCCTGCGGGATTGACTGACTAACCGTATCTCTGTGCTGGCGGTTACGTCTCTCCTGCGGGATTGACTGACTAACTGTATCTCTGCCCTACAAATCACAACTTTAGCCTAAGATTGAGGGGATTTCTTACGTGATGAATAAACGTTGCATTCGTTTTGCCTTACTATGTTCAACAGAGTTATCTCCCTCTTAATCCTTTCGGTGCTCGTTACCGCACGTATAGAACTACGAGTCTACCGCAACATTGCACTTTTATATGCTCTCCTGCTTAGGCAAAGCGCAGCCTTATTAGGGAAGTAAGCATACTCGGGGAGGGAATGGATGAGCTTGCTGGGGACCATTTCCTTCCTTGAAGAAGTTTGTTTTCCCCGAATAGACTGCAATTCAGACCACAGTTTTTTCCTACCGGGAAACTGAAATATTATTCAAGATCTAGGAATGATTCTGAACATCTCTCAGTGCGTTTATCCCACCTGAGGTGATAAAAGAAAGGAAGGTGCCGGACATCCTGGATAGGGTTTATCAGATGTCTTGGATCTTAATCTGAAAGAAGTAAAAGCGATTCGGTAGTCCCTCCAGTCCTCGTAACGAGTTTTGGGAACCAGTGGTCCAGATCAACTCTGATATTCCACAGCTCTCTCATATCTTAAGAAGTATCTTCTCTCGGTCCCTGTTCGAGTTTACGAGAAAGCCTATTATAACAACAGGCGTAGAATGTAACGATCCTCTAGAGGTTCGTTACAGGATTGCAAAAGTCCCGTACGAATCGTCTAGATCGACGGCAGCAACTATTGACTTCCGAGTGGAATCTTTCTTTAGAAGTAAGTTGAGAGTTGTGGAGACTTTAGGGACGCCCTTTCATTCTTCTCTTCGATATGTTGAGGACGAGAGGCTTCTTCTTTTCTGCTCCCTTATTCTCGATCCGATGATCGTACCATTAATTAAACGCCATCCTATGATATTGAACGGGGATGGATATTTAGTCTCTTTTCCCCTTTTTTCAATCGCTTAGGAAATGTAATAAGAGGATTTATGACGTCACAGGAGCGACAATGACGCTGATCGCCCCAAAAAAAAAAAAATGTTGGCCTTCAGGATCCTGGATTCACAGAGTCACATACTTCCTAGTTCACTTTCCAAGGACCTTTTCCGAGAGAGTCGGTCTACTCTAACTCGAAAGGTACCTATAACTACCTATATACATCTCCGCTCTGAGTCTGACTACGTTCAGGCTATCGAGATGTTGACAGGAATAAGATTACCGTCTTCCATTTCCGTCCGAAGAGAATGGGATAAGCTGGCAGTCACAACTATTAAAGAATACGCAAATATGTTGTTGACGGCCTTTGGGCTCAGAGATTTGCGTCTGTCAAACAACAAAGCCCTTCACGATCTTTGAGTTCTGTGGAATCTCGAACCTCGCTCATCATCTACTTTTTGTCTCACCTGCTTTTTCTCGGAGTCAGACACTCGTGCGAGATCAGGCGACATATAGTAGCCCTGAGTTTCTTGTTGACGAAGTCGGTTGCGTTTATACACCCCCGATGATCGTGTAACATGAGACCAGGTTGGACTGTCAGGCATCTTCCTTCGGGACTGAATCGCCTTTTTGCTCCTCGCTCCTTTCTCCTGGCACCAGAAGCTCGAGTCAGGAGTTGATTCGCTGACGACGTTGGGTTGCGTTGATACACCCCCAAGGTTTGCTTAGATTGAATCGCCCAGGCAGTCCAGACACTCATCCTTCAGCGAAGAATAGTGCCTTATGGTCTTCAGGGTACAGCCTTGCTGTCCTTGATTCGTCCTGACTGGTCAACTGGTCGGTCACCTGACTTTAGTACAGACGGACTGACTGTGCATGTCCAGATCGAAGCTTTCAATATGGAACTTAGACGTAGTCTGAAGTTCTTGATGTCAAAGCATTCGAACCTCTCCTACCTGTTAACTTCTTGCATGTGATCAGGAAGGCCTTCTTCTAACCACCCTAGATACGACAAAGAGGGTTAGTGAGATTTTAAGCCATCGGTCACAAGTTTTTTGGTTTTGGGCTTTAGAGAACACAAGGCGGTGTGCTCTCTAACCCTTCAGTTGTGGCCTAAGAATGGTACCCGTTTTTGTCCTTGGGCCAGAGCTTGGAAGCAACGATGGCACAAGTTAGTGGGCAGGAGCCAGAGAGAGTCCTGTGCCCTGTCGGGTCTCTCAAGTTTTATCTACATAAAACTCAAGAAAGTCGAAGTCATTCGGGCAATCTGCAGTGTTCCGAAAAAGACCAGACTTGCCCATATCGAAGAACAGCCTGGCTTTAGTGTTAAGGAGTTCTTTCAAAAATTTGAAATCTTTTTATCTGAATGCTCACGAGGTGAGGGCGCGGCCTCGAAAGCATTTCAACAGAGCATGGCACTCAGCAACATCCTGAGTACCATGTTTTAGCGAAGCAACTCTGTGTTCACTTCACACTCCCTGCGAGATGTGAAGATGGCATATGAGATCTGCTGCTCGCTAGGGCCATACGTGTCCTGCAGACAAACACTTCTTGGGGGCAAGAAGTACCACTCATCCTATCCTGTAGAAAATGGTTAGGAAGAGCTCTTAATTTAGTTGTTGAGTCGCCGACAACGGCGACTTCTTAACTCTTAAGCCTTAGTTAACACACCTTAACTTTGTCTAGGTTGGTCAGGTGGTGATATATATATTTATATATATATATATATATATATATATATTTATTTTACTTCTTAGCCCTCATGGTATGGTCAATATGGTCCTAGTCCACGTCGTGGTCTCGCCCCTGTTGACAGATCATCTGGAGTGCACCAGCTATATAGGTCTCTACCTCGCTGGCAACTCTAGTAGCACAAGCAGACTTACGTGGCAGTAACCACGAAGCCACTATGCTAACAGGTGGAACCAAGATGTAAATCATCTGCATGCATTTGTTTCCCAAAATCCTTCTATTCTGTCCCTTCCCAACCTCCAAAGGTGGGATTCAGCTATATATATATCTGACAGGTAAGTTTCATGAACAAAATGATATTGTTTATGATACAATGTTTTGTTTTTTCATACTTACCTGGCAGATATATATAATCAAGTACCCACCCACCTCCCCTCAGGGGACAGTGGAAATAAAAATTATGAATAGAAAATGGGAATGGTTCCTGATACCCGCCTCCCAGCGGCGGGAATGGGTACTAACCACTTGGCCGACCACTGCGTGTGTCGGAAGTTTTTAAAATTCTGTCGGACTTCAGAAAATACAGCTATATATATATCTGCCAGGTAAGTATGAACAAACTTTATTGTATCATAACAATATCATATTCATTTTCAGAAATGGAAAAAATGAGATCCTCGATCAGGTGCGCTTCAGGAAGCAGCTTTAAAGCCTATGGAAACACAAGGTAGAGTGTCAGTGAATACAGTGACCCAGTGCAGTGGAGGGGGCGTCTGATCGGCTCCGCATTGCTCCTAGGCCTAGCCGCTTCCAAACCTCCCAGGACCAGTGGAGGAAGGAATGTCAAAAGCCGCAGGGAGGATGTGGAGCATCCCCAACGATCAGGCGTCCCTTCGGCAGACCCTGAAGTAACGACCCAGGCTGCCTTGGATAGCCGTAGAAAATGCATCCTGGAAGAGTGTTTTTCTGCGTCGGACTCCTCCTCGTCAGGCGTGGATGGAGCTCTGCTTCGAAGTCTCGTCCTCTGAAGAGATCGTGGGTAGCGCCGAAAGGAGACGCTTTTGATTCAAGCCCAGAGCGATTTCACCAGAGGATTTTCCTTCGACTAGTAAGAAGGCGAGAAGACCGTCTCCAGCGCCTCAAGATCCGACTAAGCTTTTCCTGCTTAATCTACAGGAGCAAATTATCCTCCTTGGTAGGGCGCTCTACATAAGGATTCGTCTCGAAGAAAAGACTCCTCCCTTCCAGTGTAATAGATCGAAGTTTTCTTCCTCCTGGTAGAGAGACGTTTCTCACTCTAGCAGGCGCTCGTCACCGGAGAGACTCTCTCGTTCTCCCACTTTAAACGATCCTCTCCTATCTCTAGGAAGAAAGTTCCCAGCGGTAGCCGCTCGCAGAGCAAGCAATCAGCTACGTCTCTTAGGAGAAGTCAGGAGTCGGACTCCTCTTCTGAGGATCAGGATAGGCGTCAAGAGCCTAAGAAGCAGGAGCTTTTTAGAAACATAGAGTTGACAGAGCCTAGTAGGCGCCAAGAATATCACAGGCGTATAGAGCCTAACAGACGCCAGGAGTCTTGTGAGAGGCGTCAAGAGCCTACCAGGAGTCACGACAAGCGCCAGGAGTCAAGCAGCGCCAGGAATCAAGCAGGCTTCAGGAGTCGAGCAGGCGTCATGAGTCGGTAGGCCGCCAGATTCTAGCCAGAACGCCAGGTTGAGCAGGCGTCAGGAGTCGGGTAGGCGCCAGGAGTCAAGCAGGCGCCCAGGAAATCAAGCAGGTTCAGGAGCGGAGCAGGGCGTCAGGAGTGGGTGGCGCCCAGGAGTTCTAGCAGACGCCAGGAGTTGAGCAGGCGTCAGGGTCGAGTAGGCGCCAGGCTCCTTGTACGAGCTTAGGTCAGAGTAAGACCCCCTTCGCACTTTATGAGTTCTTCGGAGAGTAGGAGCCCTTCACCTGGTAGGAAACAGGTTCCTGAGAGAAGATCTCGTGCGTTTAAGAACTCTATTGCGCCTTGTAGTAGCAAGGATTTGTCACACGGACGACGTTCCCTCGACAACTAAGAACCGCTCTTCTCCGAAAGGATCCCCTACAGCCGGAGACTTAGAAGAAGTCTCGGATGAAGAATTACCAGTGGATGTAGTAGTCTCTGATTATAAGAGATTGTCCTTGTTGTTGTTGCAGGAGTTCGGGGATAAGCTTCAACCAGCGGATCCGCCCTCTCCAGGATCTTTGCTATCAAGCACGAAGTTCCAAAGAATCCTCATTTGTAAAAATGCGTCCAGCCCTTAGTATGAAAAAAGCGTTCAAAGGATTTGGAGAATGGCTTAAGAATAAAAGAGAGGCGGGCAAGACTGTTTTTTCATGCCTCCTTCAAAGTTGACGGGTAAACCTGGAAGATGGTACGATACCCAGGAACCTATGGGCTTAGGACTGCCTTCATCGGCAGACGCAGATTACGCTTCTTAGTAGATTCTTCAAGGAGGCGCGCTCTACTATCAGCAAAAGCTACTTGGGGGATGTGTGGAACTGGACCATCTACTAAAGGGACTCTTTAGGACACTCAAAGTATTCAATTTTATGGACTGGGGCTTTGGGAGCCCTTGCGAAGAGAGCCCAAGATCCCGAATTTGTCACTATGGACGAATTATCGAGTGTATTATCGTGTCTGGACAGAGCGGTGATGGACGGTTCGGTGGAAGTGGCTGCTCTTTTTGGATCGGGAGTTTGAAAAAGAGAGCAGTGTACGGGTCTTTCCTGTCCAAGTCAGTATCTCCTCTACAGAGGTCGGCCTTGCTATATTCGCCACTTTCGCAACCACCTTTTCCCACAGGACAACGGTGAGGGATTTGTAGCAAAATCAATTAGCTGGAAAAGCCCACACAGGATTTACTTGGGGACACCGTTCCAGCAAAGAGGTTCAAGCCTGGCCTGTTTCCTTTTCAAAGAAGGATAAACAGCACCTCTTCAGCAGCCCTTTGTCGAGGATCCCTCTTCCCCCTTCCTCAGAACCCCTTTTAGAGGTAGAAGACCGGATACCAGAGGAAGACCGTTCCAGGATACTTGCAGGGAAGGCAAAAATGAAGGAGAAGTCCTCCAGTAGCGGTAGGCGCCAGACTGTCGAACTTTGCCAGAGTCTGGGCGAAGAGAGGGGCGGACAGCTGGACCCTCTCGATCCTCGAGAGAGGATACCTCAATCCCCCTTCAGGGAATATCCTCCCTTAACAAGAACTCCAAGGGAGTTAACAGCGAGATACAAGGATCCTGTCAAGAGTCAAGCTCTCCTGCAAGCAGTAGAACTTATGTTGCAGAAAGGGCAATAGAACCGGTTCAAGATCTCCATTCACCAAGGTTTCTACAACCGTTCTATTCCTGGTACCAAAAGCCTCGGGCGGGTGGAATGCCGGTTTTTGGAGACTAAGTGCGCTGAACGTCTTTGTGATAAAGAAGAAGTTCTCGATGGAGACCTCTTCCTCTGTACTTTCTGCTCTTCGTCCAGGGGACTGGATGGTATCCCTGGACCTTCAAGATGCATATTTCCATGTGCCAATTCATCCGGCATCAAGGAAATACCTAAGATTCATGTCACAGGGAAGAGTGTTTCAATTTCGAGCGCTTGCTTTGGACTTTCGACGGCACCCCGCAAGTCTTCACGGGTATCCTAAGGAATGTGGCGCATTGTGGCTACATTTAGAAGGGATCAGAATCTCGATGTATTTGGACGACTGGCTAATACGAGCAAAGTCGAAGCAACAGTGTCTGGAGGACCTTTCGGTAACATTAAAGATGACGCAGTCATTGGGACTCCTAGTCAACCTCGAGAAGTCCCAGCTGGATCCCCAGCAGAACATAGTTTATCTGGGGATTCGGATGGGATTCTCGGGGTTTTGGGGTTTCTAGCGTCTCCATCAACAGAGAGAAATAGAGCGCTGCCTTACAAAGGTGTCAGGATTTCTAGGGAAAGAGCATTGTTCCGCGAGGGAGTGGATGAGTTTTGGCTGGGAACCATTTCCTCGTTGGAGCAGTTTCGTTTCCCTAGGGAGACTGCACCTAAGACCCCTTCAGTATTATCTGAAGGAGAACTGGGATCAAAGTTCCCAAGGACCTCGAAGAGTCATTCAGGATAACGGACAAGGGTCAAACAAGATCTTCGGTGGTGGTTAGACCCGAAGAAACTCGGTCAAGGAATATCCTTGCACATAAAGAGCCCTCTCCGAGCGTTGTTTGCAGACGCATCGGACGTAGGGTGGGGAGCAACGTTGGATTCGCAAGAAGTGTCGGGAACCTGGAAGGAGCTCAGGTGTCCTGGCACTAAACAAAAAGGAACTGAAAGCCATTCACCTAGCTCTCTTGCACTTTCAGGAACAGATATTAGGATCGATCATTCAGGTCATTCCGACAACACGACAGCCCTAGCATATATCAGGAAGCAAGGGGGGAACTCATTCATTCTCCCTTTACGAGACAGCGAGGGAGTTGTTGCTTTGGGCGCAGAGAAGCAGATCTCTCTTCTAACGAGATTTATTCAGGGAGAGAGAAATGTTCGAGCGGATCTGCTAAGCAGAAGAAACCAAGTGCTCCCCACCGAATGGACTCTCAACCCTCAAGTGTGCCGATCAGTTATGGGGGTTATGGGGAAGGCCGAACGTAGACTTGTTCGCAACCAACTGAACAAGAGGTTGGAGAATTATTGCTCCCCCATCGCAGATCCAAGAGCAATAGCTATAGACGGCCTCTTCATGGATTGGAAGGGAATAGACGGGTACGCTTTTTCCCCCCTTCAAACTGGTAGGGGAAGTAATAAGAAAGTTTGCCTCCTCAGAGGGAACGAAATTAACTTTGATCGCTCCCTTTTGGCCAGCCCTCCCTATTGGGTGACAGACGTTGCTGGAGTGGATAGTGGATCTTCCCAGATCGCTCCCACTAAGGAGCGATCTTCTCAAACAACCCCACTTGACAGGTATCACAAAAACCTCCCCGCTCTAAGTCTGACTGCCTTCAGACTATCGAAGGACTCGTTAGAGCGAGGGGGTTTTCTCGCGAAGCTTCAAAAGCAATCGCAAGAGCCAGGAGACCACCACATTACGGGTGTACCATCGAGTGGGAAGTGTTTAGAAGATGGTGCAGGACGCATGAGCTATCCTCTTCCAGTACCTCTATAACCGACATTGCAAATTTTCTTCTTTACCTTAGAAGTGTGGCCTAGCTGTATCTACGATCAAGGGGGTATAGAAGTATGCTGGCCTCGGTGTTTAGGCATAGGGGTCTGGATGTGTCGGACAATTAAAAAAAGGGGATTTCTAACATGACCCTTATTAGGTCTTTCGAGACCTCAAAAGTCAGAATAATAAAAATCCCAGTTGGAACTTGGATATAGTGCTGCATTATCTGATGTCTGAAAGATTCGTACCTTCCAATAATTCTTCTTTTAGAGATTTGACGAGGAAGTCTCTATTCCTGTTCGCCTTAGCCACGGCAAAAGGGTGAGTGAACTTCAAGCCTTAGAGGGCAGAGTGGGGTTTAAGAAGGAGGCTGCAATTTGCTCTTTTAAGCCTCTCTTCTTAGCCAAGAACGAAAACCCATCAAAACCGTGGCTAGAAGCTTCGAAGTGAAGGCACTCTCTTCTCTTACGGGGAAGAAAGGAGAAGACCCTTTGTCCAGTAAGAGCGCTAAAATTTTATTTACAAAGAAAGTCTCTTTTTGGGAGGTACGCAGGAAAGTCTTTGGTGTTGCGGTCAAGGATCCTACAAGGCCAATATCAAAAACGCCCTTACGTTTTTCATTAAAGACATTATTAAGGAAGCGCATCTTAAAATGTGTGAAGAACAATTTAAACTCCTCAGGGTAAAAGCACACGAAGTGAGGGCCATAGCAACCTCAATGGCTTTTCATAAAACGTGGTCCCTTCAAAATCTAATTGAATCCACGTATTGGAAGAGTAACTCAGTGTTTCGCCTCTCATTATCTAAGGGATGTGAAGAGTTTACTTATGAGAAGTGCTTTCACTGGGAGCATATGTGTCCGCGGATTTAGTGCTGGGAGGAGGAGCTGAGGTAAATCCTAATTAGTTAGTTATGTAATTTTAACATTATGGTGTTTGGTTTTTTATGGTTGACTGAAAGAGGGTATAGGAATAACCCTTTTCAGTTCTTAGATTTAACATGGTTAGGAAGGTCAGGTGGTCGGGATTAACTTTTGGTCTCCTCGTTGTGCATTATGTAAAGCCTAAAGCTCTGTCATGTAAGAGGGCTAGCCCCCATTGATAAGATACAGGTCAGGCTCTGCCATGTAAGCGGGTAAGCCCCATTGGTACGATCCATGCAGGTTCTGTCGCGTAAGCGGGCTAGCCCCCATTGACATGATCCAGAAGGGCTGTTCGGATCATAGGTGGTTTACCTCACTGAAGCTCTTGAGGCATGCAGACTAAATGACAGTAATCATGAAGTCTTCAGCCCAAACAGGTAAGAACCAAGGATTGATATCCTACAACAATTGTTGTTTCCCGTTATTAAAATTTTTTTTTTTTTTATATATATATATATATAGCTGTCTCTCGCCCTCCACCAAGGGTGTCAATCAGCTAAGTATATATCTGCCGGGTAAGTTGCATGTATAAAAATGATATTGTTAAGATACAATAAAGTTTTATACATACTTACCTGGCAGATATATACGATTAAGGGCCCACCCAGCCTCCCCTCAGGAGACAGGTGTAAGAGAAAATCTGGCTCAGAAAACAGGAATGGTCGGGATTCCGCCACCCACGTCGGGCGGGAATGGTAGATCACCTGACCTACCGGTTAGCGTGTGCCGCGAGTTTTGAATTCTGTCGGGACGACGGAGTCTATAGCTAAGTATATATCTGCCAGGTAAGTATGTATAAAACTTTATTGTATCTTAACAATATCATTTCTGGGCTCAGCTCGTGTCGGCCTATGAAAGGATCCTTAATATCATTCTTTCTAGGTAAAATTAATCTAAAATTACCAGAGAAAAACAAAATTAAGAAAATGTCAGTAAAACTGACTCGCTCACTCTTAAAAAGAAGTGTCGGTATGGTAATAGGGGCGAGTGGGAACACTACCACGAGACATTCACCAATTAGACCTTCCAATCAGAATCCCCACAAGAGAGAGCTGATACCAACGGGCGATGCAGCCGCTACTACTACTACTAGAGGACGCCACGGACAGCAGCGCCCCTAGCGGTCATCCTTAATATTTAGCGCTAGCGTACAGACGCATTTTTCTCTGTGCTGTGCCTTTTACGGGATTTATTATCTTCTTCGAGATGGAACGTTCTGCAATCGCAATGGCTAAGTTAAGTGCCTCATAAGTAATGTTTTACTATAATTTTGTCTTCCGGTAACCAGTATTTTCCTTCTAATAGGTCATATACGGATTTTCCCGGTTTTTGTGTCTCTGTGCGGCGCCATGCTGCCTTGTTAAGAATTCCCGGTCCTCCATACTGGGACTTCTTATACTTATGGGCTTACCTTTTACGTTCATCGTTTTTACATCGAGTTTTAGCTAGATTAGCCCCCTTACCATTTCTCTTAGTTTGGTATTTAGGGCTATTATTATTGTTCCAGCCCAGCATCCCGGCTCTTGCTCTTCATCGGCTTTCGCTGGCTCCGAGTAGGCTTCTGTTCCTCGGAATAGTTTGCCTCCTCCTGGGCTTCTTTTTCTTCTACTAAAAGTGTCTTTTCCATCTTTACGATGTAATTTTATTCTATTTAGGGTGTTAGGCTAGCCTAGGTGCATGTTCCATGATTTGGTACAGCCTGGTTCACGTGGCCCTCCCACGGTTGTGTTGCTCGCGGCTTAGGCCACTTGCGGTCACGTGTTCCATCGCACCTTACCCTTCCCCTTCCCTCCCTACCAGGTATAGGGAGGTGCTGGGACCCCTTGGTTGTTATGACAACCTCAGTTGCCCTCCTCCCTCCCTCTCTGAGGTGGCCAGGGGTTCCTCCCAGCAGGGGTATAGGGCGACCACTCATAGGGTACCGTGTCTCCGAGCGGGTAGTTGTTGAGACGGGGAGGAGTAGGCCAACCCCCCCCTCTCTCTCTCCCGCCGTGTTACGCCGAGACCCTCCCCCCCTTCCCCAGTTGCTCAGCCACCTTCCCTTTCTATAACGAACGGAGCCTTCCGTCGCAGCCGGGGCACCTTTGGTTATAGATTACTGGCTCCGCCAGCGGGCGGGGTGGTCACTACTAGTGGTCGGTTGCTTGCCTACTATATCCTTATATCTCCTCCCCCCGCTACCGTAAGGGAGCTTGCTTCTTACCCGGGCACTCTTCTAGTAGACGGGTGGAGGAAGGTTTGATATTATTGTTATTTTAAGGATATACCCTAATTTTACGATGATTGTTAATTTTATTATTCATATGCTTACCATCCCCGCCATTTTTCGTCGTGGTTCCCTTTTACCACCACTCCTGGTTGGATTCTATCTTTTGTCCCCGCCGTCAGCGGAGCATAGCCTAGGACAACCAACCAACCTTGTTACCACACGTTTTATGGCGGGTCTCGGCGGGGCTATGGTTTAATCTAACTTTCTCGCTCCGGCACCAGCGGGCAACTGTTTAGACTGTAAGTGTTTCTCCTGATACTCATGTATTTTTCCACTTACAGGCTACCAACTGTCAGGTCCCGGCGTGCAACGCGACGTTGTACGACCCCTGCGGCCACGATGAGTGCAGGTCTCACGCTCCTTGTGCCACGGCTTTCAACGATATGATCGTCTGGCACCCGGAAGCCTGCGCCATCTGCTACGACCTAGTCGGTCAGCTGGTGGAGGGGGTAAGTCGATTATAGGCTTCTTTATCATTTACTAACAACTCTTAGACATAAGTTTGTTAACCCCGTTCCGCCATTAGAAGCTCATCTCGCCCTTTCTTACAGGCTACTAGTGTGAGGGAGGTCGCCCTTGCTACCCTGAAAGCGTGGGTGGGCGGCTTCGGGAAGAACGCCGCCAAAGGCCAGCCGTACGTCCTTGACAAGAAGCTGGCCGTCCAGATCTTCCCGGCGGGCAAGTCAACAGGGTACGTTGACCCCTTGTCCGCAGCCCCTCTCATAGCCTCCATTCAGCAAGATCTCCAGCAATCTTTCGGGGTCGTAGCATCACAGGAGTCGGTCCCGGACGTCGCTGCCCTGGACCTAAACATCGAGCCGATGGCGGTTGGAGTAGAGGATTTGTTGGTTGAGGTAGGTGTGTCG
This sequence comes from Macrobrachium nipponense, assembly GCF_015104395.2. Taxonomy (NCBI): domain Eukaryota; kingdom Metazoa; phylum Arthropoda; class Malacostraca; order Decapoda; family Palaemonidae; genus Macrobrachium; species Macrobrachium nipponense. Next base: position 93,528,086 of record NC_061100.1, on the reverse strand, counting down.
GGCACCCAAGGTCTTTCCTTGGGCGTTCCTGGATCTTCTCCTGTCCCTTCTTCGAGCGCCTCTTTCCAAGGCTTTGTGGGATCTGAGATCCCTACCCGCGCTCCCACTCTCTCTGTACCTCCTAAGGTGAAGGGACAGAGAGAACCGAAGACTCTATCTAAGACGACTTCTAAGAAGTCGTCTTCGTCTTCTTCGGCTAGGAAGTCTTCGACTTCTTACGCTGACGCGGTGAAGGCCAAGCCGAGCTCTTCTTCTTACTCGAAGAGCTCTAGAAGCAAGGCTTCTAAGGAGAAGGTCTCCGCGCTCACCGCCGACCAGTGCCTTCTCCTGCCTCCACCGCATCCACTCCGGCAACGCCGGTGGGAGAGCGGGACCCAGCACCTTTGATCCCACTGCTTTCTCAGCAGTGGTGATGCAACAGGTGGGTGAGATGGTTGGTTCGCAAGTCTCCGCCCTGGGGACGAAATTTGAGCAGATGTTTGCACAACTATCAAGCACTCTGTCTCAATCAGGCCAATCCATCCAGGATCTCTCTAACAGGTTGAGAGAATGAGGACCGAGTGGCTGGGCTCTCTCAGGTCCCTCTTCCAGTCTCCCCAGTGCCAAGTGCTGGTATTTTCCAGCTCCCGCCATAATGACTGGCTCTGCCAGCTTTGCTCTATGGAGAACCCTTGGAGAGTAGCCGCCTACGCTCCATTTAAGGATGGGATGATCTCTATCCCGGAGTGTGGAACTCGAAGGATTGAGGACTTCGAGTTTTATCCTCCGGGTCTGGCGCAGCCTTTCATCGGCTATGCTAGGCTGACTGTAGCGGCTCTTACTAGGGAAGACAAGATCTCTAGGGAAGATGTTCTCTACAGTAGGGATCATGCCCAACGGGAATGGGTTCACTGCCTTGAGGACTGGGAGTGCACAAACACTAAGCTCCAGGCCTATAAGAGTCCTTTCACTATTTTTGCGACGGAAGAAGAGGCTTCTCTTCCGTTCGCCACGAAAATAGTAGAGAGGACTCTTCAGGCAGTCCTCAAGGATGAGCCCATGCCACAGCTAAGGGAGGCGGAGTCTACTTCTCCGCTCTTCCCAGCTTTTGGAGAATTGTGGGAGAACTTGCCAGCCACATTCACGCTTGGCAAGCTCAAACCGGACTGCGCCATGGACCAGTTTCGGCGAGAAGCTTCCAAGAGACTGCCTGATTCCTTTGATTCAGGCGGAGTTTTGACGGCGCGAACTAGGTTTGGCAGGTCCCTCAATTCTCTAATAATACGGAAATGCTGCTCTTTCATATGCTACAGAACCGCTGTTTAAGATCTTGGCCAAATCCCAGCTTCAGATGGTTCAGACAGATGCTTTCGACTTCTTCCAAGCTAGGAGGAATTGCCGAAAGCACGTTCTGCAGGAGTGCACTATTAGGCACGAGCCTAATAGACTCCTGGCTTCTAGCATGTGGGGAGCGGATCTCTTCCCAGAATCCGCTGTAAATGAAGTGCACCACGAGGCTGCTAGGCTCAACCAGAGCCTTAGAGCTAGGTGGGGAATTTCATCTAAGAGGAAGCAAGAATCCGCCCCCACTGCTGGTAAGAAACCAAAGAAGTCTGGTAAAAGGTTCCAACCTTACCAGAAACACCAGCAACAGCAGCAATTTGTTCAGGCCGTCCCGGTTACCCAACAGGGACAACCCGGTAGTTCGAAACAGAACCAGCCCATCCTCCTGTTGTCTCCTCAATCACAACCGTCGACCTCCTACACACTCTCGCCGGCCTTCAACCCTACGTATGAAGGTCAGGGCTACACTCCCTTTAACAAGCAGCCGAGAGGTAGGGCGAGAGGCTACTTTCGCCAGCGTGGCGCAGGACTTGCGACAAGGAGCAGGCAGTTCAGAGGAGGGCGTGGTGGTCAAACCCGCCCATCAACAATGAGGCTCCCCCAGGTAGGAGGGAGGCTGTTCCTCTTCCGTCACAGGTGGGGGTTCAGCAATTGGGCACAGAGCATAGTGTCCAAAGGGTTGGGTTGGTAGTTTTGGATCAAAGATCCTCCTCCAATCAAATCATTCCACCAAATACCATCAGAGGAATTGACAGATTACGCGGAGGAGCTCCTTCAGAAAGGAGCTATTGCGAGAGTCAAGCATCTAAAATTTCAAGGTCGCTTATTCAGCGTGCCAAAGAAAGGCTCAACAAAAAGAAGGGTAATCTTAGACTTGTCAAGCTAAACTCTTTCATTCGTTGCGACAAGTTCAAGATGCTTACCCTCTCGCAAGTAAGGACCTTACTTCCCGCGTGGAGCCGTCACATGCTCCATCGATCTTACAGACGCATACTATCATATCCCTATAGCCAGACACTTCCGCCCATTCCTAGGGTTCAGGCTAGGAAATCAGACATTCTCATTCAAAGTGATGCCCTTCGGTCTGAATGTAGCCCCCAGGGTATTCACGAAAATAGCAGAAGTGGTTGTACAACAATTGAGAACTCAGGGAATCATGGTAGCAGCTTACCTCGACGATTGGTTGATCTGGGCACCAACCGTCGAGGAATGTCTCAATGCCACCAAAAAGGTAGTTCACTTTCTGGAACATCTGGGGTTCCAGATAAACAAAACGAAATCCAGACTTACCCCGGAGTCTCGTTTTCAGTGGCTGGGAATCCAATGGGATTTGCTTCCCACAATCTGTCAATTCCAGTGGCCAAACGGAAGGAAATAGCAAAATCTGTCAGGCAATTTCTCAAATGCAAGCAAACATCAAGGAGAAACCAGGAAAGAATCCTAGGGTCCCTTCAGTTTGCTTCGGTGACAGATATCCTCCTGAAAGCAAGGCTAAAAGATATAAATCGAGTTTGGCGATCGAGAGCAAACACCAAATCTCGAGACAAGTTGTCAGTAATTCCACAGATCCTTCGCAATCAACTCCGTCCATGGTCGAAGGTAAAGAACTTAGCCAAGCAGGTACCCCTTCAATTTCCCCTTCCAGTGTTAACCATTCACACGGATGCCTCCCTGTCCGGGTGGGGGGGATATTCTCAGTTCAACAGGTTCAGGGGACTTGGTCAGTTCAATTTCGCCAGCTCCCACATAACGTTCTGGAAGCAATGGCAGTATTTCTTACCTTGAAGAGACTGCTTCCCCCGAAAAAGTCTCATCTGAGGCTAGTTTTGGACAGTGCAGTGGTAGTTCATTGCATCAACAGAGGAGGGTCCAAATCCAAGCATGTGAACCATGTCATGATAGCCATTTTTGCCTAGCAAACAAACACAAATGGCATCTGTCCGCCACTCACCTGGCGGGGGTAAGAAATGTGATAGCAGACGCTTTGTCCCGGTCAGTGCCTCTGGAATCAGAATGGTCCCTAGACGACGGGTCATTCCAGTGGATAAGCCGGAGAGTCCCAGGTCTCCAAGTAGATCTCTTCGCCTCACAAGCGAACCACAAGCTCCCTTGCTATGTGGCCCCCAACCTGGACCCTCTGGCTTATGCCACGGACGCCCTGTCATTAGATTGGAATCAGTGGAGAAAAATTTATGTTTTTCCCCCAGTGAATCTTCTCTTGAAAGTCTTAAGCAAGCTGAGGACTTTCAAAGGAATAGTAGCTCTGATTGCACCGGACTGGCCCAAGAGCAACTGGTATCCTCTTCTTCTGGAATTGGGTCTCCGACCTCAACGGATTCCCAATCCCAAGCTGTCACAATCAGTACAAATGAGGACTGTGTTCGCTTCCTCAGGAATTCTTCAGACCCTAACTTTATGGACTTCATGAAGTTTGCGGCTAATAAAGATGCTAATATTGATCCACAAAATATTCTCTTCCTAGAATCAGATAAGAGAGAGTCAACCATTAGGCAATATGACTCAGCTGTTAAAAAATTAGCATCTTTCCTGAAAGAATCAAACACTACAACCATGACAGTTAATCTAGCTATATCCTTTTTCAGGTCCTTGTTTGAAAAAGGTTTAGCAGCTAGCACTATTACTACTCATAAATCGGCTTTGAAGAAGATCTTTCAGTTAGGTTTTCAGATAGATCTGACTGAATCTTATTTCACGTCTATTCCTAAAGCCTGTGCTAGACTTAGACCTTCTCAAAGGCCTACTGCAGTTTCATGGTTCTTAAATGATGTCCTCAAACTAGCTTCAGATACTGACAACTCGTCTTGTACATTCATAATGCTTCTTAGGAAGACATTATTCTTATTAAGCCTAGCTTCAGGAGCTAGAATTTCAGAACTGTCGGCTCTATCCAGAGATGCGGGTCATGTGGAATTCCTCCCCTCAGGAGAAGTTCTGCTTGCTCCGGATCGTAGCTTTTTAGCTAAAAATAAAAATGAGGATCCTCTGGCAAGGTGGGCTCCTTGGAAAGTCATCCCACTTCCCCAAGATCCTTCTCTCTGCCCAGTATCAACTTTAAGAGCCTTTCTATCTCGTACATCCTCAAGATCCTCAGGTCCTCTCTTCATGAGAGAAAAAGGTGGTACTTTGTCAGTAAAAGGTATTAGACAACAAATCCTTTACTTTATTAAACAAGCCAATCCTGATTCATTCCCAAAAGCACATGACATCAGGGGAGTAGCCACCTCAATTAATTACTTTCAACATATGAACTTTGAGGATCTTAAAAAGTATACTGGATGGAAATCCCCGACAGTCTTTAAACGTCATTATCTAAAGTCCTTGGAATCTTTAAAATTTTCAGCAGTAGCAGCGGGAAACATTGTTTCTCCTGATACTGTATAGTAGTCGTAGTATAGATCCAGGTCTCCTTTCTACCTACCTCAGCCAACATGCCTCACCCTATCGCCATGCTACTCGGATATCCTAGCCTTAGCCGCTGAATCATACTAGTGGATTGTCCCTTATTTTTTTTGCTAGGGACATCCACACTTGTACTGATATTGTACTTCAGTGTACCTACCCTTATTTTTATGCTAGGGTAGGACACAATGTGTGTGTATATTATGTAAATAATTTTCTAAGTAAATCTAATTTGTTAAAATTACACTGCATTATTATATTTACTGTGTTTACTGTAATTTTAAGTACTTTACATTACTAACTTTCTTTTATGTTATTGTTTAAAATAAGTTAGACTTAAGTACTTAGTTTATATGCTGTAATTGATTTACTTATATTATATCCCTCATTTTATAACTGCTTTTCATTTGTCCCTTTTTTCCATCTTGTCTGTTTCTCTGGTACTCTTTCATAGGCCGACACGAGCTGAGCCCAGAAAAGGGATTTTGACGAAGGAAAAATCTATTTCTGGGTGATTGGCTCGTGTCGCCCTATGAAACCCACCCTGTATTGTTTGCCCCCCCTGCAGGACAAGATGTTTTTAGATTAAGGATGACCGCTAGGGGCGCTGCTGTCCGTGGCGTCCTCTAGATTGGAAGGTCTAATTGGTGAATGTCTCGTGGTAGTGTTCCCACTCGCCCCTATTACCATACCGACACTTCTTTTTAAGAGTGAGGCGAGTCAGTTTTACTGACATTTTCTTAACATTTTGTTTTTCTCTGGTAATTTTAGATTAATTTTACCTAGAAAGAATGATATTAAGGATCCTTTCATAGGCCGACACGAGCCAATCACCCAGAAATAGATTTTTCCTTCGTCAAAATCCCTTTTTTATACCCTCCGGTCCTCCTGAGAGGTTTCGACCTCGATGAGGACTGGAATGAGTTGGAGGATGGTATCGGCTCTCTCCTGTCAGGTGTCGATCAGCCCCACCCAGACGACGTTCACAGTGGCGGCAGACCCTTACCTACAGGGCGAGTTCGTAACCCTCCTTGGGAAAACATTTTCTCTTGACAATACGTTTTCCCAGACTCTGAGAGGCCATCGCCGCAAGGCGATAGCAGCTCCTACTCTTCTCCAACTGCTAGTTCCACTGGGAAGGCGAGCGAGTATCCAATTCCTCCCCCATTCCCTCTCTCCTTACGGCTACGAGGGAAAGGGGAGGGATCCTACAGAGATTTCTTTGTAGGATCCCACGTTGGGGACTGCGCTACCGGGGGGACCTTCGGGTCCTACCTGTCGTAAGCCCCGGTCGTTGAGGAGGGATCCTGCCCCATTCTCGATTTCTACGGGAATCGAGAGGACCACCAGCCGATATCGTTTGACGAATTCGGTGGGGGTTTCGCAGAGTGCTTAGAATTCTACGGAATTTCTAGCGCATTCAGTGTTCGAGTTTTTTACGATCTCCAAACACTTAAGCGAAACCACGGTCCAAAGTGAGCGAGACGAGAATCCCCGATAATTGTTACACGATAATCGGGAACCTCGCCTATGCTCGAATTCCTGGAATTTCTAGCATTGGGAAGAAGACTGCTGCTGAAAGAAGACTATCTCACAGTAGGCGACCAACCTGGAATAGAGAAGAACGGACGGGAACTATCGTCTTAGTTATTCTGTTCACCATTGAAGCTTTCCTTCAAGGAAGACTTCTCCTTCACTCTCTTTGATAGAGATCGAAGGTGGTCGATCTCCAATCCTTATTTTGTTTTCTTGAAGGAAAGAATTTAGGATGGAGATCGTTGTTCAGAATCCTACAAATATACTACGTATATTAACCTCGCGACAATGATTCGCTAAGCAGTTGAATTGTCCGAGGGGTAGGCGCATATCCTAGTTACTCTACGGATTGCGACTTAGACCAGGAGTATTCTAATTGAACTGCAACTCGGGGTTGCCTGCAACCTCCCAGGAGTTTCCAGTTTCAATTTTATATACTTATGGTTTTGTCACAACAACACCATTTCAGCTTTTGTATTTACCGAAATTCGTTTCGCCTAAATATAATTGCTCGAGCATATCTTTTTATGCTCGGTGGTTCTAGCCGAACGCATTCCTTCGTGGAAAGGATTATTTGGCAACTCAGGATGACGAGTCGGCGACAGCTACTGCGTATTGAATTGCCCGAGGCAATTCAGTACCAGCTGGCGCTTCGAGATGCACGGTTGGTTATGTCTTTCTCCCCTGCTTTGATTGAATTCCAACCGTATCTCTGCCCAACATTCACGGATTTAAGTCTCTGATTAACGGGGATCCTCGCATACATGAATGACCATCTACTGCTGTGATGCTCGAATTCATCGCCTTCAGTATTGCGAGAATTTACAACAGAGATATCTCTTCGACTTTCATCTTTCTGTTTACCGCACGGTAACAGAATTCTGTAATGGTCTCTTGCTGCATCGCACTGCGATAATGCGAATGATTTTTGCGGAATCTGAGTTTGTCCTCAAAATATCTCTTATTCGGAGTTGTGCAATTATTCATTGTTCACCCCGGATTAGCAGATGTATTGAAAGACATCGCCTACTCCCACACCTGCCAGCTCTACTTCCAGCCCATGAGAAGCAGTTCTTCAGGCGGCTCTCCCCTGTGTTTCATTACTGAAGAACGCCCCGCTTTCATTGCAACTACGACTTCTCACCGGACAGCAATGAAATAGCGGTTAGCGTTTTCAGTCATTTGTAAGCACAGGTTCTGAATCTTGAGAATCTTTCTCTCGATTCGTCTGTGAAGACGTAGGTTGCATTCAATATCTACCTTCGTCTTCAACGGCACATAGTGTTGTTTCTCCTTAGCTGAGATTCAACAACTATGAGAATGTTTTGCCTTCAGGGACCTCGGTCTCTAGAAGGCAATTGACTTTTGCCTGTTGGGAACATGCCTTAAGAGAATAATCACCTCGCCGTCCGGCATTGGTGACAAACAAATACATTATTTGTTTGGTCTCTCGGCATAACCCTTTAAAGGCGAAGGTCACGTGACTTACTCGGATGCTTGGACAACTTGCCTCACTTCCGATACCGAACCAGTCAGTCGGCAGCTGTCAGAGCGCCCGAGTCAGTTACGAACTATGCTGTGGACCTAGTTCGGTTGTTACAGAGCAATCATTACTTCGTCTTAATAGCGTGTCACAGTACCCATACCATCGACACCCACCAGGGAGTGTCGGTGTCCTATCCACTACTGAGAACTTCGCTGCATGGGGATAGGAGGATGCGAGACTCTTCGTGGCAAACGGACAGACCAGTATGGGTACTGGACATCACCGAAGTCGAGAAGAGGGATAAGTCATGCGACTATTCCCTTCTTTTCCTCTGAGGAAACTCCATGACTTTTCCTGCTAAGTCAAGCATCCAGGGGATGGGGATCCGTGACGCTCGATTTCGTACCGAACTTCGTAGCGAAGACTCAGAACCCTTCGGTCCCTGACGATTGGTTCGAGTCGTTCACAATATCCTCCCTAATGGACTACACCGCCTTCGATGCGAAGGAGATGCTGCTTTGTCCGCAAGAACTTCTCCGTGGCGCAGATACTGAAGGCAGGGGTCTGGTCCAACCAGACCACATGCACCTCCTTCTACCTTCAGGATATTGCCCACAGGTCCTTGGATCTTTTTCCTTGGGACCCGTGGTGGCTGCTCAACACGTTGTGTAGCGAACCCAGACCCTCGCAGGCTGAACAGCATCGAGTCCTGGTGTGACCATAAGAATGGATGAGTGAATGAGAGTGTGACTGGCTCCTCTTCCCATCTTTTTCTTCCCCTCTACCTGTGGGTAGAGGGACACGGTCGTCACCCTGCTGGATAAGGACGAGATGCAGGTGAGCTACTCAACAGAGCCCCATCCTATCCCTTTCACTAGGGATAGGAGCGTATATCCACCACTTCCTCCAACAAGGGGGAGGAAGTGGATGCCAGCTTGAAACAAACCCATACTTTATGTTGCCTCTTGCAAACAGGAACAAGTTCTTGCTTGCTGGTACGAAGAGATACGCTTGCCTCTCTCTTAGTACTCGGCCCAGAAGTCTGACCATTGATCCTGCGGTGCACACCCCGATCAATCGGACAGAGGCTTGGATCCCTCCCTCGCTCTTACGACCAGGGAGGCATTCCAGGGATGGGCGAACACCAGTCTCTTCATCAAAAGACTCAGATTCCTCTTGGTTCCTCCCACCAAGAAGTGAGACTTCCTATTGTTAAAGGACCGATGGTTTGTATTACGTATCGGAACAAATGACAATTTGTCGAAAATTGCATTTTTCCTAACTATACAAACCTGAGGTCCTTTACATATAGTCCCTCCTCATGCCACCCCTCACTCTGCATATTTTGCATGGGCCAAAAGCAAAAGTGATTTGTTTACCCCGCGCGAGACTGTCGGACAAGCAGTTAACTACCGTTCTCCCCTTGTTCGAAGCTTACGACCGTTCCAGCTGCCGCTAGCTACTTCCTATTGTTAAAGGACCTCAGGTTTGTATAGTTAGGAAAAATGCAATTTTCGACAAATTGTCATTTCAATTTATGGTGAATTTATGAAAAAACTTTTTCCTTATGTCCGCGCGGTAACTCTTCCGAAAAAATTCTTACATGCGATTGTGGTAATGTTTGCACCATTTTAAAATTAGCCGTTACATAAAGTTTTATATATGGAAATGTGCACAATTTCATGCACAATACAACTAATAACAACCCATGGTTGTAGCTTTTATCAGTTTTGAAATATTTTCATATAAAAAATTATAAGTGACAAATTTTCAACCTTCGGTCAATTTTGACTCTACCGAAATGGTCGAAAAACGCAATTGTAAGCTAAAACTCTTATTTTGTTCATGAAACTTACCTGTCAGATATATATATAGCTGTATTTTTCCGAATCCGACAGAAATTTAAACACTTACGACACACGCATTTTCTATTCATAATTTTTCTGTCGCCGGTGCTGTAAACAACGTTTGCAGCACCTCCGTCCAGATTTTGGAAACTTACTAGCTACTTGAGTATCCCTTTTGGTTTTTTCTTTGGTATCCGAATTGGATCGGTGGCTTGGCACACGTTGACTTTGGATTGATTTGATTTTGGTATTGATTTTTCTTTGATCAAGATGTCAGGGTCTAGTTCAACTAGCGCTAGATTTTGTTCTATGTCCGAATGTAGAGGTAGGCTACTGAAAGCTTCAGTAGACCCACATTCTGTTTGTAAGGTTTGCAGGGGGAATGAATGTACGTTTGAAAGTCGTTGTAAGGAGTGTGAAAGATTAACAGAGTCTGAGTGGAAGGCGTATGAAACCTATCTTAAGAAACTTGAGCGAGATAGGTTAAGGAGGTCTTCCTCTAGGAGTGTTTCAGGTAGGCAAGATTTTAATGATTCTCCTGCTAACCCTCCTTCTGTAGTTTATGATCCTACCCCTGTAGTGTTGCCTCCGGCCCCTGAAGCAGTGTCGGTAGAAGGTAATACTTTATCGCTAATTCTTGAATCGATTCGTAACTTAGAATCAAAAGTGTTAGCTCTGGAGAGCAAAAGTGAAGAAAAGTGCAGTGAAAGTGCCCCTTGTGTAGTGGAGGATGCGTCAGATCGGCCTCATTCCGCCTCTAGACCTAGACCTCGGCTTGACTCCCAGGTTACGGGGAGAGAGCATGTCGAAAGTCGAAGGAGGGTTACGAGGAACCCTCACCGATCTGGCTTGCCTTCGGCAGCTTCTGACGAACCTACCCAGACTGCCAAGGAGCGTACGCGTGCACGTCTTCTCAAGGAGTGCTTTTCCTCTTCGGAAGCTTCCTCCCCGCGCAAGGGGTGGAGCTCTCATGCCGCATCACGTCCGCTGAAAAGGACGGCTCGTGTTCGGGACACTTCACGTCCAAGTTGTTCTCCGGAACTTTGCTCTTCGCCTGATAGTGCGTTTGCTGCTTTTCCTCCGCAGAAGAAGCGTAAGGATTCTTCAGAGGCGGAGTCTTTCCTAGATGATTCTTTTGAGCGCCGCAGTCGCTCTAAGGTGCGTGAAGTGGCGGTTTCTGGGAGTAGGAAGAAGGCATCCCCTCGCCACTCACCTGCTCACAGGATCAGCCCCTCCCCAGAAAAGGAGGCTTCACCTACAAGCAAGATTCTCCAGTCGCTTCAGCAGCAACTTCGAGATGTTATTTCTTCGAGAGAGACTGTTCCACGTCGCCGTAGAAAGGATGACAATATTCCTGTGAAGAGGTCGAGACGTTCTCCCTCTCCCTCTCCTCGCTCGTCTCTCTCTCCGTTTGAGTCTCCCTCTAGAGTTCGTTCCGCTCCCCAGCAACTCTCTAGAGGAGGTGAGAAATTTGTTTCTCGCTCTCGAGAAGCGGTTGTATCCGCTACTACGAAACATGTAGATAGGAAGCGCGTTTCTTTAGATGCCGAGCACGCTTCTGTGAAAGTCAAGCGCGCTTCAGTGGACGCCGAGCGTGATTCGGTGCAAGTTAAGCGAGCGCCAGTGGACGCCAGGTGTGCACCTGTAGCTGTCGAGCACGCTTCAGTCGGCGCCAGAAGATTGGCATCGGATGCCAAGCGCGCGCCTACGGACGTCAGTTTTCCACCACCGCAAGCGCAAGTGGAAGCGGGAACTCTTCCTGTTCGCCGCTCTTTCTCTTTTGAGAAAGCTCGTGACTCTTCCTTACTTCCTCCGACTTCTCCAGTGTCTGAAGAGGAAATTAGTGACGCTTTCGTCGAAGTGGACGAAGAACAGCAGTTGGCTCCAGTCTCGACGGACTACAAGGTTTTAACTCGTCTGCTACAGTCAGTCTTTGCAGACACTTTTCAGCCTGAAGCTCCACTTACTCCTCCCTCTCAGTTTTCGTCATCCAAAGCTACTAAGATCTCGGGCTTTGTGAAAATGAAGAAGTCGCTTTCTACGAAGCAAGCTTTTCGCAAGGTCCATGATTGGATGGAAAAGAGGAAAGCTTCAGGCAAGACTTCTTTCGCTTTACCACCTTCAAGACTTTGTGGCAAAGCTGGTATGTGGTACGAGACGGGAGAAAACGTCGGAGTTAAGCTTCCAGCCTCGGCTCAAGGAGACTTTGGTAGTATTGTGGATGCCGCCAGAAGATCTTTTCTGTCTTCTTCCAAAGTCTCTTGGACACATAGTGAGCTAGATTTTCACCTTAAAGGCCTCTTCAGGACACTAGAGGTCTTTGATTTTCTTGACTGGTGCCTAGGAGTTTTGGATGCCAGGTCCAGGAGTTCTGATTCCATCAGTCTGGGGGAGCTGTCCAGTGTATTGTCTTGCATGGACAAGGCCGTCAGGGATGGTTCTGAGGAATTGGCTGCTCATTTCAGCACGGGACTGCTTAAGAAGAGAGCACTCTTTTGCAATTTTACCGCAAAGTCGGTCTCGCCAGCGCAAAAAGCGGATCTTCTTTTCGCGCCTTTCTCAGAACATCTCTTCCCCCAGTCTATGGTAAAGGACATAGCCGCCAGTCTCCAGAAGAAAGCAACCCAAGACCTTCTGGCGCAGTCTTCTAAGAAGCCTACAACTACTTCGTCTTCTGGGTCCTCTGCTTTGAAGAAATCGAAGTCCTTTCGATCTGCTTCTTCCTCGAAGCCAGCCCCTCAAGGAAGAGGCTCTTTCAGAGGCAAGACCCCCGCTCCTTCTAAGAGCAAGAAGTGAGAGGGAAGTCCTTCAGCCACTGGTAGGAGCCAGACTTCTACATTTCGCGAGAGCCTGGGAAGAGAGAGGTGCCGACGCTTGGTCTCTGGACATCATCAAGAAGGGGTACAGAATTCCTTTCCTGAAGTTACCCCCGCTGTCTTCGACACCAAAGGATTTGTCTCCTTCGTATCAGGGAGAAAAACGGAAAGTGCTTCATGATCTACTAGATCAAATGATCGAGAAGCAGGCGGTGGAGCAGGTCTTCGACCGGAGTTCTCCAGGTTTTACAACCGTCTGTTCCTAGTGCCGAAGCAGTCAGGGGGGTGGCGCCCCGTTCTGGATGTCAGCAGTCTAAATCGCTTCGTTACCAAGCAGAAGTTCAAGATGGAGACACCTCAATCCGTGCTAGCAGCCTTAAGATCGGGGGATTGGATGGTCTCTAATTAGACCTTCAGGACGCATACTTTCACGTCCCCATCCATCCCCGATCAAGAAAATACCTGCGGTTTGTCCTTAAAGGGAAGGTTTCCAGTTCAGTGCACTCTGCTTCGGTCTCAGCACGGCGCCGATGGTGTTCACCGTTCTTATGAAGAACGTTGCGAGGTGGCTCCATCTTGCGGAAATAAGGATCTCTCTCTACCTAGACGACTGGCTTATTCGAGCCTCATCGCAAGACCGGTGTCTGAAGGACCTTCACACGACTTTGTCGTTAGCGAGGTCCCTGGGACTTCTGGTGAACCTCGAAAAGTAGCATCTGACTCCTTCTCAATCCTTAGTCTATCTGGGGATTCAGATGGACTCAGTGGCTTTTCGGGCTTTTCCGTCCCAGGGGCGACAGCTTCAATGCCTAGACAAAGTGTCAGCCTTTCTAGGGAAGAAAACATGCTCGGTGAGGGAATGGATGAGTCTGCTGGGGACCATTTCCTCACTGGAGAAGTTTGTTTCTCTGGGAAGGTTGCACCTTCGACCACTTCAGTTCTTCCTCTCAAGCAATTGGTCACGCAAACAGTATCTAGAAGAGGTCTTGTTTTTGACGGAAGTGAAAAAGCACCTCAAATGGTGGTCGGATCCAAAGAAGCTTGCGGAAGGACTTTCGCTCAAGATTCGGAACCCCGACCTAGTGTTGTTCTCCGACGCGTCCTCCACGGGTTGGGGAGCAACACTAGGAGGGAGAGAAGTGTCAGGCACCTGGAGAGGGGAACAGGTGTCCTGGCACATCAATCTAAAAGAACTTTCAGCGATTTACCTTGCTCTAAGGTTCTTCCAAGAGGAAGTCTCCAACAAAGTGGTTCAGATAAACTCGGACAACACCACAGCCCTGGCATACCTCAGGAAACAGGGGGGAACTCACTCTCCTTCTCTGTTCGCCATCGCGAAGAATATCCTGATATGGGTGAAGTCGCAAAACGTCACGATTCTGACAAGATTCGTGTCAGGCGTGGAAAACGTGCGAGCGGACCTTCTCAGTCGGCAAGGACAGCTTCTGCCGACGGAATGGACCCTTCATCAGGAGGTATGCCAGGCATTATGGAAGCTGTGGGGACGTCCTCATGTGGATGTTTTTGCAACTTCCCGAACGAAGAGACTTCCGCCTTATTGCTCCCCAGTTCTGGACCCGGGAGCAGTGGCAGTAGACGCCCTACTGTGGAATTGGTCGGGACTAGACATTTACGCTTTTCCCCCATTCAAGATCCTCGGGGAAGTGATGAGGAAGTTCGCTGCATCAGAGGGAGCAAGGATGACCCTCATCGCCCCCTTCTGGCCAGCGGTCGACTGGTTCACGGAGGTGATGTCCTTCCTGGTAGACTTTCCAAGGACTCTGCCCCTAAGGAAAGATCTACTCAGACAGCCCCACTTCGAGAGGTACCACAAAAACCTCCCCGCTCTGAGTCTGACTGCGTTCAGACTATCAAGAAGTTGGCCAGAGCGAGGGGTTTTTCAAGACCTGTGGCAATGGCGATTGCCACCGCAAGGAGGCCCTCCTCAATCGCAGTTTACCAATCGAAGTGGGCTGTCTTTGAAGTTGGTGCAGAAAGAAGGGCATTTCCTCCACCTCAACCTCTGTGAGCCAGATAGCAGATTTCCTTCTTCACCTTAGGAAAGAAGCGAAACTAGCCGTTCCCACGATTAAGGGCTACAGAAGCGTGCTTTCTGTATTCTTCAGGCATAGAGGACTCGACTTAGCGAATGACAGAGACATTCATGATCTCATTAGATCATTTGAGACTGTGAAAGTTCTCCAACCGAAAGTACATCGTGGAACTTAGACGTGGTACTTAAGTTTCTCATGTCGAGTCAATTTGAACCGCTCCATTTAGCTTTGCTTAGGAATCTTACTAAGAAGACCATTTTCCTAACCGCTCTGGCGACGGCGAAGAGGGTTAGCGAAATACAAGTCATAAGCAAGCACATTGGGTTCAAGGATCATAGTGCAGTTTGCTCCTTAAGCCCTACGTTCTTAGCAAAGAACGAGAACCCTTCCAAGCCTTGGCCGAGGACGTTTGAGATCAAAGGGTTGTCGGAGCTAGTGGGACCTGAACCTGAGAGAGTCCTGTGTCCTGTCAGGGCTCTCAAGTTTTATTTGCAGAAAACCAGAGCATGCAGAGGCTCTTCGGAGAACTTGTGGTGCTCTGTGAAAAAACCAGATCTTCCGATGTCGAAGAACGCACTGGCGTTCTTCTTAAGAAGTACGGTTAAGGAAGCCCATGAAAAGTGTAGTGAAAGTGACGGAGCTTCTAAAAGTGAAAGCCCACGAGTTGAGGGCTATTGCTACTTCGGTGGCTTTTCACAAGAATATGGCAATCAAAGATATTTTGGGCGCCACTTATTGGCGAAGCAATTCGGTGTTTGCTTCACACTACCTGCGGGAGGTGAAAGCAACATACGAAAATTGTTACTCGCTCGGACCATACGTCGCTGCAGACACTGTTTTGGGGGCAGGAGGTAGCGCTCATCCTATCCTTTAATGGTTAGGGGAGTTTTTAACTTGTGTTATGGATGTGGGGTTGACCGCCTGCGGCGGATCTCCCTTCCATTAGCTTAGTCTAAGTGGGATACCTTTGGTAGGCTACGCCAGGTGGTTTTATTTTACTTCATTGCCCTCATTGTATGGTCAATGGTCTAGTCACGTCGTGGTCTCGCCCCTGTTGACAGATCATCTGGAGTGCACCAGCTTTATAGGTCTCTACCTCGCTGGCAACTATAGTAGCACAAGCAGACTTACGCGGCAGTAACCACAAAGTCAGCTATGCTAACAGGTAAGGAACCAAGATATCAATTATCTGCATATATATGTTTCCTAAAATCTTCTATTCTGTCTACTCCCACCACCAAAGGTGGGATTCAGCTTTATATATATCTGACAGGTAAGTTTCATGAACAAAATGATATTGTAATGATACAATTAAGTTTGTTCATACTTACCTGGCAGATATATATAATCAAGTACCCACCCACCTCCCCTCAGGAGACAGTGGAAATAAAAATTTTGAATAGAAAATGGGAATGGTTCCTGATACCCGGGAATGGGTACTAACCACCTGACTCCCACTGCGTGTGTCGTAAGTGTTTAAATTTCTGTCGGATTTGGAAAAATACAGCTATATATATATATCTGCCAGGTAAGTATGAACAAACTTAATTGTATCATTACAATATCATTTTTATTGTAGTGTCTTACCGAACAATTATACAGCCGTGATTTCCACGAGCGGCAGGAGACTAAATTCAAATTTAGCGCGTAGGCGTCGCCAACACTGGTGGTGATGACGTCATCTCCCTCCACTCGCGGGAGAACCAGGTACAACTGCCCAGGTGAATCCAATTCTTTTCCTGCCGGCGTCCGGTGAACATCGGTGGTCGGTGCGGTTGGATGACTTTGCTTCGCTTTTTTCTAGTGGATTTGATCTTCGGAATTGGTGAAGTACTCTTTTTTGGCGTTGTTGTTAATTTGAATACTGTTTAGGCATTGTCATGTCGGATTCTAGTCCGTTGGGAGTTAGGTTTTGCATCTCAGGATGTAAAACTAGATTATCCAAATTAGAGTATGATTCTCACACTGAATGTGTTAAGTGTAGGGGACAGGTTTGTTCAGCAGATCGAACATGTAACGAGTGTAGTGATTGGACTGATTCTCAATGGACGTTTTTAAGTTCATACTCGGAGAAATTAGCGAAAGACAGAATTAGGAAAGCAGCGCTTAGGGAAAGTAAGCTTAGCTCTGCTTCTTCTTGCGATGCATCTGTTCCTTCTGTTTCTCCTCAAATTGTTATGTCTCCTTTAACTACACCTCCTATTCCTCCTACTAAACCCTCTTCTCCGGCTTCCCGTGTAGTTTCTTCCGACACCATTGCCAGTCTTGAATCGAGGTTCGATCAGAAATTTTCGGTACTAGCGAATACGGTTATGCAACTTGGTAATTCGGTTAAGACTTTTTTGGAGAAAGCGGTTTCAGGAAAGAGTGTAGTTGAGGGTGCATTCGTCTGTCCTGACACATCTCCTAGACAAAGGTCACTGTCCAGCTCCCCCGCACCGGGGAAAAGACATACTGGAAGTCCAAGGGAGTCGATCGGGAGTTGCCCACAGACAGGCGCCTCTCTTGTTGAACCTGTTGCGCCTCAACAGGACTCAGTTAAGCGCTGGAAAGGTGTTGCGGTTAGACGCCTTTCGACTGATTCAAGCGATTCGTCTCCGATCGCGCGGCGCTCTTGGCGAGATTCGCCTGTTTCGCGTCCCTTAAAGAGGCGTTTAGGCGCCGATTCTTCGCCTCCTCCAGTCAAGCGGTATAAGGAGCCTGAGAGTAGTGTTGCGCCGCGGCCGTTAGCGGCTCGTTCGTCGCCTCAATCTGTTCCTTTTTCGGCTCCATCTACTAGTAGAGGTTGTGGTAGAGCTGTAGCTAGCCGTTCTAAGGGTGTTTCTTTAGGCGCTTTCTCGTCTGTTACGCCTGTTTCGCCTCGATTTTCGGCTGCTCCGAGCGAGGCGCAAGTAGTTCCTCCTCCTGTAGAACATTTAGGCTCTTCCAAGCCTCCGTTAACTGTTTTTGATTTGTCTCTGGCGCCTTTGCGCAAGCAGTTAGAGATGTTAACCAATTGGATGAATGAATCCAAGGGTGGTTCGAAGCCTTCAGATCCGGTTGTAGTCCCGTCTACTTCTTCGGCTGTATCGGAGAATGAGGAAGAGGTAGAGGAGGAGGATTCACATCACCTTTCGTGTTATTCACGTCTCCTTAGGTTTCTTCTGGTATCTTACCCAGATTATTTTGAGAAAGCGGCTCCGCGCTCCCCAACTTCGACTTTTTTGATGAGGAGGAAAACTTCAGACCCTCTCCTCCCAAAACTTGTTCTTTCTAAAGCGGTTAGACATTCGTTGAAAGAGATGGAGAAATGGATGTCTATGAAAAGAGACTTAGGGAAGGCTCTGTTTGCTTACCCTCCCTCTAAGTTGCTTCGTAAGAGGTATAGGTTTTATGTAACTGGGGAAGCTCCTTCTCTGGGAGTTTCTGCCTCCTCCCAGGGAGACTTCTCCAGTTTAATCGACTCCTCTAGAAGATCTGCTTTCGCCGCAGCGAAAGTTTTCTTTACAGCGCCTGAGTTGGACCACGTTGTAAAGAACCAATTTAAACTTTTGGAAGTCTTTAGCTTCCTTGATTGGACTATTGGCGCTTTAGCGGCCAAGATCGAAGACTGTCCTTCTCTTTCACAGGATTTAGCGGAAGATTGGATTGGTGTTCTGTCCTGTGCAGACAAATCAATTAGGGATGGATGTGATGAGTTAGCTTCTCTCATCACCTTTGGTGCCCTTAAGAAAAGGCAACTTTGGTGCTCCTTTGCTTCTAAAGGAGTCACTTCCCAACAGAAGTCTGCTCTCTTGTTTGCTCCTTTTGTGAAAGATAACCTCTTTCCAGACGATGTAGTGTTGTCAATTTCGTCGGCGCTAGATAAGAAATCTACTTCGGATTTGCTGGCACAGTCTACTAAGAGACCTAAAGCTCCTTTGGAGACTGTTCCTTCTGTTTCCCCTCTGGCCCAAGCGCCTTTTCGAGGGAAAAGAAAACCCAAGCGCTTTCTTTCGGCCGAACGTCGAATTTGCGACCTCAGTCAAAGACCTCAGCCAAGGTTAACAAACCTTCCAAATGAAAGCTCGGTTCTTCATGCACCAGTGGGAGGCAGGCTGGCTCTGTTTTGGGAGGAATGGGAAAACAGAGGAGCAGAAGCCTGGGTAGTTCAAGTACTCAAGTTCGGCTACTGTATTCCTCTCGTTTCACCTCCCTCGCTCTCACCTGTGCTAATTCCATTCCAGGCATACTCTCCGGGCTCGGACAAATTTCTGGCGCTAGCCGCGGAAGTGGAAGCGCTTATTCTCAAAGAAGCGATAGAGCAGATAGAAGGGGAATTTCCTCCAGGCTTTTACAATCGCCTTTTTGTAGTTCCCAAGTCATCAGGGGGCTGGAGGCTGGTTTTGGATGTGAGCGCCCTGAACTTGCATGTCCAGAAATCAAAATTTCATATGGAGACCACTCGGTCGGTTCTGGAGTCCATCAGACAGGGGGATTGGATGGTTTCTCTGGACATGCAAGACGCTTATTTTCACATTCCGATACATCGCGAATCTCGGAAGTACCTAAGGTTCATGTTCGAAGGCAAGGTGTTTCAGTTTCGGGCGCTTTGCTTCGGACTGGCGACCGCTCCTCAAGTTTTCACCAGGGTTCTATCCCCGATAGGAAGCTGGCTGCACATATTAGGAGTAAGAATCTCCCTCTATCTGGACGATTGGCTTCTCCGGTCGGAATCAGAGAGTCGGTGCATGAAGGACCTTGGAACAACTCTGGATCTTGCCAGAAAGTTGGGAATTCTGGTCAACAAACAGAAGTCCCAGTTGGTTCCATCTCAGAGCATCCTTTATTTGGGGATGACTGAATGCTCAAGTTTTTTGGGCTTTTCTGTCCCCGAAGAGGGTCCAAGGCTGCCTGGAGACAGTTCAGGAGTTCTTGGACAAAAAGGTAAGTTCTGCCTAGCAGTGGATGAGGCTCCTGGGCAAATTGACGTCAGTCGAGAAATTTGTGACGTTGGGAAGACTGCACGTGAGACCTCTGCAGTTTTTTCTGAGAGCCTCTTGGTGCAGGAAGACGCAACCGGACTCGATTACCTTTCCTGTCACAGACCAAATAAAAGAGGACCTAAGGTGGTGGCTGTCTCGGGCAAGATTGGAAGAAGGGTTAGATTTACGACCCATCCTCCCGAACCTACAGTTCTTTTCCGACGCATCAGACACAGGTTGGGGAGCCCTGCTGGGAAATCACCGTGCTTCAGGAGCTTGGTCGGAGAAGGAGAAGAAGTTCCACATGAAATGTAAAGGAACTTTTAGCAATTTTCCTGGGGCTCAGACAGTTTCGGAGCTTAGTAGAAGGTCAGGTAGTGGCAGTGCATTCTGACAACTCCACGGCTCTCTCGTACGTGCGGAAACAGGGGGGGACTCAGTCTTTCTCTCTGTACAAAGTGGCCAAGGATCTCCTCCTGTGGACAAACGAAGCGAATGTTCAGCTAGTCCTGAGATTTGTTCCGGGAAAGATGAACGTCCTGGCGGACGAGCTAAGCCATCAACAGCAAGTGTTACCTCTGGAGTGGACTTTGGACGACAAGATTTGTCAGAAACTTTGGCGCCTTTGGGGACGACCGTCCATAGACCTGTTCACGACATCAAGGAACAACCGTCTTCCTCTCTTTTGTTCTCCAGTTCCAGATCCTCTAGCTTGGTCGGTGGACGCAATGCTGTTGGATTGGTCGGGTCTGGAAGCTTATGCATTCCCTCCGTTCGGTCTTATAAGAGAGGTGCTGAACAAGTTCATGTCACACAGCAATGTAACGCTGACATTAATAGCTCCCTTTTGGCCCAGGAAAGAGTGGTTCCCAGACCTTCTACAGTTGTTGGTAGACTTCCCCAGACTTCTTCCTCCAGAGAAGTGGCTTCTCAAACAACCTCACTTCAAAAGGTACCACCAAAACCTGTCCGCTCTAGCTCTGACAGGGTTCAGACTGTCCGGAATCTTGTCAGAGCGAAAGGGTTTTCAAGAAGAGCTGTAGAAGCTATCGCTCGTTGTAGGAAAAAGTCTTCTAACAAACTCTATCAAGGGAAGTGGAGAATCTTCAGAGAATGGTGTAGAGGTGCTAAAGTCTCTACTTCTGCGACCTCTTTAATGGAAATAGCAGATTTTCTTCTATTTCTTAGGGAGTCTAAGAAACTGGCTCCTTCTACGATCAGAGGATATAGAGCCATGCTTTCTTCGGTTTTTCGACATCGGGGTTTGGATATTTCCTCCAATCCAGATCTGTCGGACCTCATTAGGTCTTTCGAAACCACTAAGCTCCCGCAGGATACAGTGGCTTGGAACTTAGATGTGGTGCTTAAGTTCCTCATGGTGCCACCGTTTGAGCCTTTGAAGTCGGGTTCACTCAGGAACTTGACTAAGAAGACACTTTTTCTTATTGCACTAGCTTCTGCAAAGTGTGTCAGCGAATTGCACGCTATAGACAAAAGAGTCGGTTTCTCTTAAGGCAATGCTGTGTTTTCGGTATCTTTGACCTTTCTAGCCAAAAACGAGAATCCTTCTAATCCTTGGCCGAGGAGTTTTGTGGTTAGAAACTTATCTGGTTTGGTTGGACATGAGGAGGAAGAAAGGCTCTTATGTCCAGTCTGGGCAATTAAGCAGTATCTTCTTGCCACTAAGCTCTGGACCTCGGTTCAAAATCCCTCTCGTCCTCTTTCTAAGAATGCTATATCGTTCTTTATTAGAGAGCTTATCAGGGAAGCTCACTCGCAGTCCGAGAACGACAATCTTTCCGTTCTGAGAGTTAAAGCTCACGAGGTTAGAGCAGTGGCAACTTCTTTAGCATTTAGAAAGAATTTATCTCTAGCTTCGATTCTTCGGAGTACGTTCTGGAGATCGAATTCGGTTTTTGCGAGCCATTATCTCAAAGAGATAGAAACGGTTTTCGAGAATTGCAGAACGTTAGGTCCGGTGGCGGTTTCTGGCATGGTGTTGGGAGAAACGTCACAGGGGTCGTCACCTCTATGCTAACTTTTCGCCTTGAAATAGGTTGTCGAGTTCAAGGGAAGCTGGGGGTACTGAGTACCTGGGATACTCACCAGTCTGTTAGGTCAGATTTTATATGGTTGGGTATATATGTTTTTAAATCTGGTGTTGGTGACAAATGTTTTTGTATGATTGAATTGCTGGTCTTAGCCCAGGGCAAGGGCAATCTTTGTTGTTACTATCCTCCGTCAGTCAGTCTTGACTCGCTTGAACTACAGAAGGATTCCACTCCTGTAGAGGCTAAATTTGGTCAAATTCCAATTCCTCTACAATAGTAAGAAGAGCACCGACCAGAGGCAGTAACAGTCTGCTGTAGCTGTCTTACAAGGTAAGGTACAACAGACACCTCGAGTGTTTACTGGTATTGTAATAAATGTAACCCATTTAGAAATACTAGTGGTCCACTGAATCCCACCTTCCCATCAATGTGTAATCAGCTGTATAATTGTTCGGTAAGACACTACAATAAAAATGAAATTTTCATTAATATTGTATACTTACTGAACAATTATGATTATACCCACCCTCCTCCCCTTAGGTGGACGGACGGGCAGAAAGAATTGGATTCACCTGGGCAGTTGTACCTGGTTCTCCCGCGAGTGGAGGGAGATGACATCATCACCACCAGTGTTGGCAAGCCTACACGCTAAATTTGAATTTAGTCTCCTGCCGCTCGTGGAAATCACGGCTGTATAATTGTTCGGTAAGTATACAATAAAACTTCATTTTATTAATGAAAATTTCATATTTTAGTTATATTTAATCATTTACCTTCATTTTGTAACAAATTGGAAGCCTCTAGCACAATATTTCGATTTATGGTGAATTTATGAAAAAAATAACATTTCCCTTACATCCACGCGGTAACTCTTCGGAAAAAATCATACGTGCGATTGTGGTAATGTTTGCACCATTTTAAATTAGCCGTTATATAAAGTTTTATATATGAAAATGTGCAAAATTTCATGTAGAATACAACGAAAAATAATTGAAGGTTGTAGCTTTTCTCATTTTCGAAATATTTGCAAATAAATCACGATAAATAGAAAAAAAACCATGTTCGGTCAACTTTGACTCTACTGAAATGGTTGAAAAACGCAATTATAAGCTAAAACTCTTATATTTTAGTAATATTCAATCATTTACCTTCATTTTGCAACAAATTGGAAGTCTCTAGCACAATATCTCGATTTATGGTGAGTTTATGAAAAAAACTTTCCTTCCCTCCGCACGCGGATTCTCCGCCATAAATCTCCGAATAGCGTACATCGCATTCTCGGAAAATTTGCTCCGTTTCATATTAGGCATTTCGTAGAGTTTTATATATGAAAATGTGCACAATTTCATGTAGAATAAAAGGAAAAATATTTGAAGGTTGTAGCTTTTCTAATTTTCGAAATAATTGCATATTAAAAAAAAAAATTTATAAAAAAATTTCGACATTTGGTCAACTTTAACTCGTTCGAAATGGTCGAAAACTGCAATTATAAGCTAAAACTCTTACAGTATCGTAATATTCCATCATTTAACTTCATCTTGATTCGAAGTCTCTATAACAATATTTAGATTTATGGTGAATTTAAAAAAAAATATATTTTTTTACGTTTGCGCGTTACAAATTCATGCATCATTTTGTGATAATATTTTCTCTGTATTGCTTTTATTGTTTTACAATGTGTTATATACCAAAAAGATTGCAATTTAGTTTACATTACAACGAAAAAAAAGTAACTTGTTACCTTTAACCGTTTTGAGCACAGCGCGATTTGAATACAATTATATATGAAATTTCGTTTTTGCGCTATCATATATCGCATTATTTATATATGATAATGATAATTTTTATCATTTCTAATGGTTGCATACTAAACTTCAGGCAATGACAAAAAAAGGAGCCAAAAATGAACTCTTAATTTTCAAAACTAAGCACGCTGTGATTTTTTGAAAAAATTATTTTTTCTGCTTCCGCGCTCACTCCAAACCGGCCCCGGCATTCGGGAGAGGTTTTGATTTTTACCGCTTCGGCGTTTAAGGGTTAACTGCTTGTCCGACAGTGCGCGCGCCGCGCGCCTAGGAGGTGAAGAATCACTTTTGCTTTCGGCCGTGGTGTGTGAGGACGTTGTTCGTCATCGCTCTCTGCCCGCTTCATCGTGTATGGTTTGGTTATACGTATTGTGTTTTCCACTACTGGTTTGTTTGGTTTGAAAATGAAATTGTAAGTACTCTGTTTTCATTTTCGTTAATTAAATAAATTATGGTTTTGTACATGAACTTTCCTGTCAGATATATACTTAGCTATACGTCTCTGACGTCACGACAGAATTCAAAACTCGCGGCACACGCGACAGTAGTCAGGTGATACCTTACCGTTACCCGCGCTGGGGTGGGGGCGGATGTAGAACCAATCTCCCTTTCCCCAGCCAGAATTTTTTTTCTGTCGCCGGTGACGACTACACCTGTGGTTGTTACCTCCTGACAGCTTTATTCATTTCTCGTTGCCGTGGATTTATTTGGACTGACTTTCGGTGAAGTACCTGATCTTGTTGGCTTGGCATACGCATTTGTGGATTGTTTTTGGATATTGATTTGGATTTTTCTTTGATTTCGAGATGTCTGAGTTAGAGGTTAAGAAATCTTCTATGTTTAGAGTGTGCGCTATGGATGAATGCAAGTGAGACTACCGAAAGCTACGGTAGTATCCTCACTCAGTTTGCTTTAAATGTAGAGGTAAAGAATGTTCTTTTGATAACCCGTTGTAATTGAGTTGTGAGAAGTTGGATTGAGGGTGAATGGAAGGCTCTTTCTTCCTACTTGAGGAAGTTAGAGAAAGACAGGGTGATGGAACGGCTTCTTCTAGGAGTTCTAGTAAGTCCTCGTATTAGCGAGTTAGAAGAAAAAAATCCTGTTGTAGCATTAGAACCTTCTCCAGTTTCAGCTCCTGCGCCCTGCATCGAACTAAGGATACGACTACGGAAGTGCAAAACCATGAGAGCCACGATCCTTAGCATGGAAAAGAAGATCCGTTCGTTGCAAGGTAAGAGTAGTGAAGGTGGATTGTGCAGTTGACCCAGTGCAGTGGAGGGTGCGTCTGATCGGCTCCTTAATGCTTCCAGCCTAGACCTCTTCCAGACTCCCAGTCCCAGTTGGAGGAAAGGAAAGTCAAAAGCCGCAGGAAGGTTTAGGGAGGTCTCCCCACCGATCAGGCTCCCCCTCGGTAGATCCTGATGCTCGTACCCAGGCGCCCTTGTTTCGCGCAAAGAAAAGGGAGGTATTGCGCCAATGCTTCTCTTCGTCTTCCTCACCTTCACCTAGAAGAGGATGGAGCGCCTCGGATTCTTCACGACCGCTGAAGAGGCCTGGAAGGCTCCTGGCTCCTTTTCCTTCCAGCCCGGAAGTTTTTCCAGAAGAGCCGAAGTAGAGATCAAGAAACCCAGGAGGGAGCAGGAGTTCTCGCCTCATAGTAGGCTTCGAGCCTCTTCTCCAGTGGAGGATTTTACAAGATCTCCAGCTCGAATTCTTGCGGGACTGCAAGCGCAGATTTCGGCAACTGGCGGGCTCCTTGGCAGGAGGAACGCGTCGGAAAGACGTCTCTCTCCCTGTCAAGAGTCTAGGATTCCTTCCTTCACCTGTCTTACCGTCTCAGTCGAGTCGGTTCTCTCTCCTTTATCAGCGGAAGGAAGGATGGCGCTCTTCCCTCAGCAGCGCTTGTCGTCTTCCAGGCAGCAATCGCCCAAGAAAGCTTTCTCCTGGTGACTACATCTCTCCAGTAGGAAGGGATCTAGCGACTAGTAGGCGTTCGTCTAAGACAGGCGTACAGCCTCCGTCCTCGCGCTCTTTTACGAAGATCCTTCATTCTCCGGATAAGAGAGCCTACTCTTTGATGGATTCGTCTAGAGACAGGATCTCGCCTTATGTTAGGCGCCTTGAGCCTAGTAGGCGCTACTCCCCAAGTAGACGCTCTCACCGCTCCCAAGCGTGGTGCGGAGGATAGGCGCTTTTCTCCTGATAGGCTCTTTTTTCTCCTGATAAGCGCGGCTCTACTTTTAGCCGCTCGATTCAGGACAGGCACGTAGAGCCTGAAAGATATGTCTCTTCTGGGAGACTACCTTTTTGAAGAGACACATAAGTCCGGGGAGCGAAGTTTGTGGAGCATGGTAGACGCCGGTCTCCTAGTAAGCGACCTTCTCCAGACCTTCGCTCTCCTGTAAGTAGGCGCCAAGAGCCTAGTAGGCGTTCGCCTCATGGTAGGCGCAGCTCGCCTGGCAGCCGCTCTCCTTTGAACAGGCGCATGGATCCTGAGAAGCGCCTTGAGCATAGTAGCTCTCCTCTCCTACTAGCAGCGCTCCCCCTTGGAAGCCCGGAATTCTAGGAGTAGGATTAAGGAGCAAAGAGCACGCACTCATCAGAGTAGGAAGGACTCATTCGAGAGGAGCTCTCCAGAACTTTGGCTTCCCCTGATAGGCGCCAGTCTACTACTAGACACTCTCTGGACAGGCGCATTTCTTTAGAGAAGGCTAACTGCACTCGTAAAGAAGCGGAGGGTTCTTCAGTGGATGAAGTTGAACCTTCAGAAGAGGATTTGGTGAAGGACTCGTCAGTTTCGTCCTACAAGATCCTTACAGATCTACTTCTTTCCAGTTTGGAGACTAACCCTTACTCCCGTCGCTCCTCCGTCTCCTCTCTCTTTATTCTCGACTTCGAAGAAGACGAAAGTTTCCTCTTGTGTGAGGATGAAGCCAACCATCTCAATGAAGAAGGCTTTGAGAGGTGTTGGTGATTAGGCTGCTTTCTAAGGAAGAGAAAGGGAAAACTGTGTTTTTCTTTCCTCCTTCCAAGCTTACGGGCAGACTCGGATTTTGGTACGAGTCTGGAGAACCCTTAGGTCTGGGTCTTCCTTCATCGGCGGATGCGGACTTCTCTTCTCTGGTGGATGCAGCACGACGCTCGGCTCTTTGTCGGCTAAAACGACCTGGGCTATGAACGAGCTTGACCACTCCTGCTGAAGGGAATGTTTAGAGTCTTGGAAGTCTTCAACTTCCTTGACTGGTCTTTGGGGGTCTTGGCTAAGAAGACTCAGAACCCGGATGCTATTTCGCCAGAAGATCTAAAACAGTGTTCTAACGTGCGTTGACAAAGCAGTTAGAGATGGATCGAGCGAAATAGCCTCCCTCTTTGGAGCAGGGATCCTTAAGAAGAGATCAGTCTTCTGCTCTTTTCTGACGAAGTCTGTTTCGCATGCCCAAAGAGCCTCTCTCCTGTATTCGCAGCTCTCGCCTCTGCTTTTTTCCAAAGAAGATAATCCAGGACATCTCAGGATCTATCTCTGCGAAGGCGACTCAGGACATGCCTCGCACCAGTCGGCAACGGAAGCCTAAGACCTCCTTCCAGACGAAGACTAAGAAGGAGACTCCAGCTAGACAGGAAGCCCTTTCGAGGGGGCCTCTCTAGAGCCTCTACCTCGAGAGGTAATAGAACTTTCAAGAGAGGTGATCCTTCTCACGCTCTGTCAGAGCTAAGAAGTAGGGAAAGTAGTCCTCCAAACACCAGTAGGTGCCAGACTTCTAAGATTCTCGGAAGCCTGGACAAAGAGAGGAGCGGACAACTGGTCCCTCTCTATAATAAAGGAAAGGATATCTGATTCCTTTTACGGAAAGAAACCACACCGTTTGACAACGACTCCGAGGGAGTTGGTGGCCAGGTACAAGGATCCCATCATGAGCCTTGCTTTAACACAAGCAGGGAACAAATGTTCGAGAAAGAGGCTATAGAGCTAGTGAGCGACCCTTGCTCAGCGGCTTTTACAACCGCCTTTTTCTAGTTCCAAAAGCCTCAGAGGATGGAGACCGGTTTCTGGATGTAAGCGCCCTGAATTTCTTTGTAGAAAAGAGGAAGTTCGCCATGGAGACGACATCCTCAGTGTTGGCGGCCCTTCGGCCAGGGACTGGATGGTGTCCCTAGATCTTCAGGACGCTTACTTCCATGTCCTATCCATCCTTCGTCAAGGAAATACCTCAGGTTCATGATGGGAGGAAGGATATTCCAGTTCAGGGCCTTGTGCTTCGGCCTTTCAACAGCCCTCAGGTCTTTACAGGCCTAATGAAAAAATGTAGCAAGATGGCTACATTTGGAGGGAGTCAGAGTGTCCCTTTACTTGTACGACTGGCTGATCAGAGCCAAGTCTCAGGAAAGATGTTTGGAGGACCTACAAAAGACTCTTTTCATGGCAAGTTCTCTGGGACTTTTGGTGAACTTTCAAAAGTCTCAGTTGATCCCCAGTCAAGATCGTATCTATCTGGGGATTCGGATGGCTTCTCTGGATTTTCGGGCTTTTCGTCTCCAGAACGGATAGCCCGAGGGTCAGAGAAAGTCAAAGCCTTCCTAGAGAAAGAAGTATGCACAGCGAGGGAGTGGATGAGTTTGTTGGGGACACTCTCCTCGTTGGAGCAATTCCTTTCTCTAGGAAGGTTGCACCTCAGACCTCTCCAGTTCTTTCTCCATCGAAACTGGAGGGTGTCGTTCACAAAACCTAGAGTTCTCCTTCGAGATTTCAAAGGAAATCAAGAAGGACCTCTCTTGGTGGGCCAACCCTCTCAAGTTTGCAGAATGATGTCCCGTTCACATTCCGAACCCCAACCAAGTGTTGTATTCCGACGCCTCGGAAACAGGTTGGGGAGCGACGCTCGCTCAAGAGAAGTGTCAGGCACCTGGAACAAGGAACAGGTGACCACCTGGCACATCAACAAGAAGGAGCTGATGGCGGTTTGGCTAGCTTTGAAAGCTTTCGAGCCCCACGTCCTAGCTTCAACAGTTCAGATCAACTCGGACAACACCACGGCCCTGGCTTACATCAGGAAGCAAGGGGGGACTCACTCTTCTCCCTGTACGCAGACAGCAAAAGAACTTCTGCTTTGGGCAGAAAAAAGGAAGATTTGTCTCCTTACCAGGTTCGTACAGGGAGAAAAGAACGTCAGAGCAGACCTCCTAAGCAGGAAAGATCAAGTTCTGCCGGCAGAGTGGACTCTGCACGAAGATGTTTGCCAGGACCTGTGGAAGCTTTGGGGTGGGGCAAACCTCATATAGACCTCTTCGCCACAGCCAAGAATATGAGGATAGCCAACTACTGCTCTCCGATATCGGACCCGAGGGCAGTGTCGATAGACGCGTTCCTACTAGATTGGAAGGGTCTAGACACGTATGCTTTTCCTCCATTCAAGATACTGGGAGAGACTCTAAAGAAATTTGCAGAATCGGAGGCAGCAAGGATGATGCTTGTAGCCCGTTCTGGCCCTCCGCACAAGTATGGTTCACAAGAGGTACTGGAATGGTTAGTAGTCTTCCGAGAACATTACCACAGAGGATCGATCTGCTCAGACAACCCCACTTCGAGAGGTATCACAAAAACCTCCCCGCTCTAGATCTGACTGGCTTCAGACTGTCAAAGTTTGGTCAGAACGAGAGCTTTTCGGCAAGAGTTGCAACGGCTATCGCAGCAGCAAGAAGGCCTTCTACACTTAGAGTCTACCAATCGAAGTGGGACGTCTTTCGGCGATGGTTGTAGGAACCATCCTTTTTCCTCTTCCAGTACCTCTGTGACACAAATAGCAGACTTCTTACTTTTCCTTAGGGAAGAAAGATGGATTGGCGGTATCAACCATTAAAGGATATCGTAGCATGCTATCTGCAGTGTTTAGGCACAGAAACTTAAACATTTCAGAAGATAAGGACCTTCATGATCTAATAAGATTCCGTTTGAAACATCCAAGAAGGTTTTCTCCAGGGTTCCGAGTTGGAATCTGGATGTAGTGCTACGTTACCTGAGGTCCAATAAGTTCGAACCGCCTCAGTCTGCATCGTTTTAGAGACCTCACGAAGAAGACAATTTTCCTCATGGCATTGGCTTCCGCAAAAAGTTTAGTGAACTCCATGCACTAGAAGGAAATGTGGGGATTCAGAGAGATGCAGCTATCTGTTCATTCCTTCCTTCGTTCTTAGCCAAGAACGAGAAACCCCTCAAATCCTTGGCCTAGGAGCTTTGAAGTACAAGGATTGTCTGCATTAGTAGGCGAGGAAGCAGAGAGGTCTCTTTGCCCAGTAAGAAGTTTGAAATTCTATCTACAGAGAAAGAAACAACTTAAGGGCAATTGATGTCAACCTTTGGTGCTCTGTAAGAGATCCAAGGAGGACACTTTCGAAGAATGCGCTTTCTTTCTTTATCAGAAGCCTGGTGAAAGAAGCGCATGCGATATGTGAGGAAAGTCAATACAAAGTTCTTAAGGTCAAAGCTCATGAGGTAAGAGCTATTGCCACGTCATTGACTTTTAACAAAAACATATCCCTGAGTAATATTATGAAGGCAACATTCTGGCGTTGCAACTCAGTCTTTGTAACCACTATCTGAGAGACGTCAAAATTACGTATGAAAAAGTGCTTCGGGTTAGGCCCGTACGTATCGGCGGATTCGGTGCTGGGGCAGGGAGCTGAGACATATCCTTAGTAGTATATATTTTTTCCCCTTGTTAGGTTTGTAAGTTTTTGGTTGTTTGAAAGAACCATGCGGGTAGGCATGTTTTTCATTTCGTAGTGCTAACAATGATTAATTTGGTTAGGTGATCGGTGTATGTTTGAGCTCCTTGCAATGATAGTGGTTAGGTTCTGTCATATAAGTGGGCGAATCCCGTTGACAGATCCTGCTCGGATTCTATCAAGTAAGCGGACAACCAATCCTTTGATAGACCCAAAGAGTCTGTCAGCTGTAGTCCACGCCCTCGCTGAAGCTCTTAAGGCAACGCAGACTCATAGACAGTAACTACGAAGTCTTCTGCCTAACAGGTAAGAACCAAGGTTGTTTTTACATCCTACAACTAGTGTTTGTTTTCCCCTTTTTTTCCATATTTATATTGCTGTCTCTTTCCCTCCACCAAGGGTGTCAATCAGCTAAGTATATATCTGACAGGAAGTTCATGTACAAAAATGTTATTGTTAGTATACAATAAGGTTTTGTACATACTTACCTGGCAGATATATACGATTGATGGCCCGCCCAGCCTCCCCTCAGGAGACCGGTGGAAGGAAAAATTCTGGCTGGAAAGGGAGATTGGTTCTTACATCCGCCACCCAGCGGCGGGTAAGGTAGATCACCTGACCTACCTGTCGCGTGTGCCGCGAGTTTTGAATTCTGTCGTGACGTCAGAGACGTATAGCTAAGTATATATCTGCCAGGTAAGTATGTACAAAACCTTATTGTATACTAACAATAACATGTCAAGAAATGGAGCTATCGCCGTAGATGCGGCGGTTTCCGCTCTTTTCCTGAAGTTGATCCTCATGAATAATGTTCTTGGTGCCGAGGGCGGGAGTGCGCTCGTGCCGAGTCGTTTATTTCTGGGTGAATTGTGAAAGTGAAACTTGTAAGTACAGTACTCTTTTTCATTTATTTTTTGCCCTGTGCGCTCGGGGCCAAGGGCGCGAATGCTCGCGGCACGAGCCCTTTAATTTGTATGAAAGTGAACGCAAGAGTAGTATTCTTTTTCATTTTCATATATTATTTGATTATGGATCAAGTTTTCCGCTCTTACCCGGGAATTGATCCTTCCCCTTTTATATTGTGTGAAAGTGAATTGCAAGTGCAGCATTCTGTTTCAATTTTATATATATTTCATTGCATCATTATGGATTAGTTCCTGCTCCTACCGGGAATTAATCTTTATACTATGCGCTCGGTGCCGAGGGCACGTTTGCTCTCACGCCGTAACGTTATTAGTGTAGGTACAGTGGATGCTGTGCGGGGGCGGGGGAAGCGAAGGCTTGCCAAGAAGTCGTCGGAAAGCTCTCCCGCGACTCCTTTGGTAACCGATTCTTCGTCTTCTTTCCTGTCCCCCCCGCTCAGCTCCCACGAATGGCACCTTCCCCTGGGGGGGAGGAGTATCCGGGTCCTTCTCCTCGCCCGACCTGTCGAGCGTGGAGGAGAGCTCTCGGTGCCCCTACGTACAATTGTATTCGGGGTCTCCTGTTCGTTCGGGCTGGGGCTCCCCCCCCCCACCCCCACCCACCCACACACTAATCACCCTTTTGTTGCTTCTGCAGAACGAGTGACCTTGGACAGGTATGGGCGTACTTGGGTCTGCAGGGCGTGCCTAGTGTCCAGGAGTTGATTCAGCGTCTGGCGGGGTCGGGGACGGTCACCCATGGAGCGGTGACCACCACAACACTACCCCAGGGTACGCCGCCCCTCCTCACCTTGTGTATACCCCGCATGTGATGACGGTGATGCTGACAGCCGCTGTGCAAGGGCCGATCGCTGCTGTACCAAGGAGGGGTGTGCTGCCTTCACCTGGGTTCTTTGTGCTGCTGACCCCAGACTCCCGCTGCACGAAAAACTCCCCCCTGGACCTGCCTCCGGTACCCAGGATGTTGATGGCTGAAAATAAGCCTCCTGGGTCGCCTGACTTGACAGCCGTACCTGCCGCTACCGCTGTTCCTGCTGCTGGCCCAGCCGCTCTCGCCACTCCTGCTGTTCCCGCTCCTGCCCACGTCGTTCCTGTCCACGGTGTTGCTGCCCCAGACTCTGGTCCTTCCGGACAGGTGCAGCCGGGCCCTGTTGCTTTGGCAACTGCCCCGGGTCCGTCCTGGATGGAGGATCTGACGTCTGTCCTGCGTGAGCTGACGAAGAAGAAGAAGAAGAGGAAGGTGTTGTCGTCTTCGTTGTCTGCTGCCGCCTCTTCCCCTTCGACTTCTAAGGCTACCAAGCCGAAGAAGAAGAAGGCTGCCTCCTCCCCCCCCTAAGAAGGCTCCTTTGGGACCTTCTAAGTTCCCGTCTCACTCCGGTGGGACGGGGGGGCCTTCTGCTGGTCCTCCTGCTCCTTCGGGAACAGGGCCCGTCTCCCCTTCCGCAAGGAAGAAGACGGGGACCAGAGGGGTACCGGCTACCACCGGTACTTCCTCACCTGGTGTTAGCGGCGCTGCCGCTACGCCAGGTTCCAGCTCGGTCTCTCGTTCGCGAGAGATTCCAAGTGTGCAGCCAAAGTTCGCTCGGCAACAAACCGCGGCACGGAGCAGAAGGCTGGTGAGAGCTGCTCAGGTGACTCTTGCCAGGCCAGTGGCCGCTCTTGCAGCGACCAGCTGGCAATCCGGGTATCCCCCCTAAGAAGGCTCCTTCGGGAACTTCTAAGGGCCCGTCCCACTCCCGTGAAACGGGGGGGATTTCTTCTGCGGGTCCTCCTGCTCTTTCGGGAACAGGGCCCGTCTCTCCTTCCACAAGGAAGAAGAAGGCGGGGACCAGAGAGGTACCGGATAACACCGGTACTTTCTCGCCTGGGGTTAGCGGCACTGCCGCTACGCCAGGTTCCGGCTCGGTCTCTCATTCGCGAGAGGTTCCAAGTGTACGATCTCCTGCGAGAGACCGTACAGCCAAAGTTTTGGCGCCAGAGTTTGCTCAGCGCCAGGACCGCGGCACGGAGCAGAAGCTGGTGAGAGCCGCAACGACCAGCTGGTAACCCGGATAGACGTGACTGTTCCTGACCAGCCACGGGCTGAGGCTGGGAAGAGTTCCCCACTCCCGATTGTTGGCGCCAGCCTCGGCTGGTACCAGCGGTATGACGCGCCGCGAGGACACACACCGGTCTCACTGCGACATTGGTCTATGCAGGTCTCCTGACCACCGCTCCCACAAGGGACCGGGCGGATAGGGGGACCAGCGGCAGCTCCTCTGCACACGAGATCGGCTCGACTAGGCCTGCAAGTTGGCGATCGCCTGCAGCCCTCCAAGCCCGCTGGTTCTGCCAGCGAGCGAAAGAGGAGCGTCATGTCTTCATCTCCCGTGCCTGCAACTTCCTCGGTTTGCACCGGGAAGAGCGAGGCACAGCGGGGTGATCGTGAGGGACATGCCCCGCACGATCCCGTCATGACGCCGTAAGTACCAGGTACAATCTTCGGACCGACCAGGACGTACACGCAAGTGGCAGGAGGAGACCGAGAGGGCTGTTGCTGTTCCCCCTCCTGAAGGGGGGAGGTTCTCAGGATATACTCTTGTTCGAGGGGCTTGACGGTCCTATTCCGCAAGATGCTGTGACTTCCGAGATCCAGAGGAACTTTGCCGAGGTTATGGCGCTGATTCGTCAGCTCAACGACCTCGGGGAAGGATCGCCGCTTCCACCAGCAGAGCCCACGTCTCGGCTCGAGTCGTTTTGGGGCCCGAATAGGGAACCCAAACCGACGGTGGGTCTGCTGCGACCGGAGCTTGCCGACTGTGTTGAACCAGGTAGAGTCTCTCGTCTCCGGACAAGAAGGCTCTCTCAGATCTGGCCGGTTGAACAAGCTACTTCCACCTCCTCTACTGCGACAGCGGCGTTTCTACGTGTCTTCGGACACTGTATTTGAATACCCCTTCGGTCCTCCTGAGAGGTTTCGACCTCGACGAGGACTGGAATGAGTCGGAGGACGGTATCGGCTCTCCTGTCAGGTGTCGATCAGCCCCACCCAGACGACGTTCACATTGGCGGCAGAACCTTACCTACAGTGCGAGTTCGTAACCCTCCTTGGGGAAACGTTTTCTCCTGACGATACGTTTTCCCAGACTCTGTGGCGATGGCTGCTCCTACTCTTCTCCAACTGCTAGTTCCGCTGGGAAGGCGAGCGAGTATACAATTCCTCCCCCATTCCCTCTCTCCTTACGGCTACGAGGGAAAGGGGAGGGATCCTACAGAGATTTCTCTGTAGGTTCCCACGTTGGGGACTGCGCTACCGGGGGGACCTTCGGGTCCTACCTGATGTAAGCCCCGGTCGTTGAGGAGGGATCCTGCCCCATCCTCGATTTCTACGGGAATCGAGAGGACCACCAGCCGATAATCGTTTGACGAATTTGGTGGGGGTTTCGCAGAGTGCTTAAAATTCTGCGGAATTTCTAGCACTCAGAGTGTAAGAAGAGTATCTCACAATAGGCGACCAACCTGGAATAGAGAAGAACGGACGGGAACATCCAGTTTGACTTGAACTTTCGACTTCGGTATTCTGTTCACCATTGAAGCTTTCCTTCGGGGAAGACTTCTCCTTCACTCTCTTGAATAGAGAACGAAGGTGGTCGATATCCAATCCTTATTCTCATTCCTCGAGGGGTAAAGAATTTAGGGTGGAGGTCGTTGTACAGAAACCTACAAATATACTACGTATATTACCCTCGCGACATGATTCTGTTAAGCAGTTGAATTGTCCGGGTTGTAGGCACATACCGTAGTTAACTCTACGGATTGTGACCGAGACGAATAGTATCTTGGTTGAACTGCAACTCAGGGCTGCCTGCAACCTCCCAGGAGTTACCAGTTTTGATTTTAGATATGTACTGGGTATTGTCACGACAACACCAAATCAGCTTTTGTATTTACCGAAATCCGTTTCGTTTAAATATAATTGCTCAAGCGTATTTTTTTTAGGCTCGATGGTTCTAGCCGAACGCATTCCTTCGTGGAATGCATTACCTGGCAACTCAGGATGACTAGTCAGCGAGAGCTACTGTGTATTGAACTGCCTGATAGCAGCTCAGTTACCAGCTGGCTCTCCGAGATGCACGGTCGGTTATGTCTTTCTCCCCTGCTTTGATTGACTACCGAATCGTATCTCTGCCCAACAATCACGGACTTAGGTCTCTGATTAACGGGGATTCTTGCATACATGAAGGACCATCTGCTGTGACGCTCGATTTCATCGCCTTCAACATTGTGAGAATTTTCAACAGAGATATCTCTTGGACCCTTTCATCTTCTGTTTACCGTACGGTAACAGAAGTCTGTACTAGTCTACCGCTGCATCGCTGCGATAATGCGAATGACTTTTGCAGACATCTGAGTTTGTCTTCAAATATCTCGTATTCGTAGGTGTGCAATTGTTCATTGTTCACCCCGAATTAACAGATGTATCAAAAGACATCGCCTACTCCCCGACCTGACAGCTCTACTTCCAAATGTTCAGCCCATGAGAAGCAGTTCTACAGGCAGTACTTCCCTGTGTTTTCATTACTGAAAAGCGCTCCGCTTTCATTGGCAACTACGACTCCTCACCGGACAGCAATGAAATAGCGGTTAGCGTTTTCATTAATTTGTAAGCACAGGTGCAGAATCTTGAGAATCCTTCTCTCGATTCGGCTATGAAGACGTAGGTTGCATTCTATGTCCACCTTCGTCTTCAACGGCACATAGTGTTGTTTCTCCTTAGCTGAGATTCAACTATACTATGAGATGTCTTGCCATCAGGGACCTCGGTCTCTAGAAGGCAATTGACTTTCGCCTGTTAGGCACATGCCTCAAGAGAATCATCACCTCGCCGGCTGGCATCGGTGACAAACAAATACGATTTGTTTAGTCTCTCGGCATAACCTTTTTAGGGCGAAGATCACGTGACTTGCTCGGATGCTTGGACAACTTGCCTCCTCTACCGAACGCAGTCAGTCGGCAGCTGTCAGAGCGCCCGAGTCAGTTACGAACTTCGCTGTGGACTTAGTTCGGTTGTTCCAGATCAATCTTTCTTCGTCCTAATGGCTTGTCACAGTACCCATACCTTCGACACCCACCATGGAGTGTCGGTGTCCTATCCACTACTGAGAAGAAGAACTTCACTGCATGGGGATAGGAGAATGCGAGACACTTCGCTGCAGGCAGATAGACCAGTATGGGTACTGGACATCACCGAAGTCGAGAAGAGGGATAGCTTCCAACACATTGATGTGAAGCTGACGGAATTGAAGGGACCAAGTCCCTCGTACCTTTTTGTGCTGAGAGTATCCTCCCCATCCGCTTAGTGAGGCATCCGTGTGGATAACTAATGCCGGAGGGGGGAACTGGAGAGGAATTGACTTTGATAGATTCTTGACCTCCCCCCAGGGGTGGAGTCGTTTGCGAAGTACAGGCAGTCCCCGGGTTACGACGGGGGTTCCGTTCTTGAGGCGCGTCGTAAGCCGAAAATCGTCGTAAGCCAGAACGACACTTGGAAATATGCCTTAAACTAAGAAAAAGTTAGAGAGACCTTACCTGTGTGACATGCAAGTATTGCATGATGTGTAGTGTGGTTATTTCAATGGCAAAGGATGGTTCTTGAAGGTATAATTCTTTATTAAACTCTTGTGACACTATAAAGCACAATGTACTACACTTAATCCTTAGGTTAGATTGTACACTGAACACTATTATGCACTGTACACTACGTAGTATGTATGTAATCCTTTGGTAGATCCTGGAGTACACTAAAATCCCAGTCTGGTAGCTCTGGAAGGTAAAAGTATAACACAATTAGTACAAAATACTACACAAAGTCCTGAATGCAATATGTAAATTATAGATATCAAGAGTAAAAGAGTTAATGTATGTTAATTAATTCCTTACTTTTAGTTTATAATTCCTTACTTTGAGTTATATCAAGAGAAAAAAAGTTTGATGTATGTGAATTAATTCCTTACTTTTAGTTTAAAGTTGTCATGCTATGTAACCCTGGATGCACAAAGTCTTATGTGGCCCCATAGCCTACATCATTCAGGGGGTTCTGGAATGTACAAAAAATAATTAGTATGTCAGTAAGTACTCTATGCATAGTAAGTTACATACAGTAATATGCACCATACAGTGGTTTAATATCACATATATAACATGTATAAAACTTAGTTAATGTATGTTAATTAATTCCTTACCTTTAGTTTAAAGTTGTCGTGCTATGTAACCCTGGATGCACAAAGTCTTATGTGGCCCCATAGCCTACATCATTCAGGGGTTCTGGAATGTACAAAAAAATAATTTGTCAGTAAGTACTCTATGCATAGTAAGTTACATACAGTAATATGCACCATACAGTGGTTTAATATCAACTGGTACGTATGCATGTTGTAAATGATTGGTCTACACCCCCGTGTTCAGCAGGGAGTGTACAGTAGTATGTAATTCCATGAGGGACCTTGATCACTTATCCCATGTGAGAGATCTTGGTCACTTTTTTTTAGTACTTATAAAACTTACTTAATGTATGTTTACTACTATGTATAATTCCTTACCTTTATGTTAGTAGTAACCCTGGACAAAGTTTATGTGGCCCCTCCCATAGCCCTGCATCATGGAGGGGGTCCTGGTTTTCTGGAATGTACCAAAAAAGTATCAAAGTTAAGTCATGTATGTTATGTTTAGTAAGTTACATACAGTAACCAAATATAC
The DNA here is from genome assembly GCF_015104395.2 of Macrobrachium nipponense. Taxonomy (NCBI): domain Eukaryota; kingdom Metazoa; phylum Arthropoda; class Malacostraca; order Decapoda; family Palaemonidae; genus Macrobrachium; species Macrobrachium nipponense. The sequence goes on along the minus strand of NC_061100.1, from coordinate 93,490,427 downwards.
GTACAGTTGGTTTATAACATGTATGTACATAATCAAACTTGGTTGGAAATTCCTGTAAAAAAAAGTTATGTACGTATGTAATACTATGTATGTAAAAACCTTACTGTTCATACTTTGTTACAACTACATGTTACATGTGATACGTATACTTTCCTGAAGGTTTTTTCCATCCAAAAATGGTGCTTCTACTTGTAGTTATCCCTTGATGACACTTGTAGTAATTTGTTAGTAACAACCTGGAGTTGTGTGAAAAATGTTGGTTCTGAAGGAAAGGTAACAAAATTAGTGTACAAAATATACACACAGAAGTTGTGAATGCAATATGTTAATACTGTAGATATATCAAGAGTACTAAAAGAGTTAATGTATGTTTTAATTAATTCCTTACTTTTAGTTTTAAAGTTGTCGTTCAATGTAACCCTGGATGGACAAAGTCTTATGTGGCCCCATAGCCTACATCATTCAGGGACTCTGGAATGTACAAAAAATAATTTTGTCAGTAAGTCCTCTATGCAGAGTAAGTTACATACAGTAATATGCACCATACAGTGGTTTAATATCATATAACATGTACGTAGTTATAAAACTTAATTTAAGAAATTCCTTACATGACTTACCAACTTTTAGTGAGTCTCAAAGCTGTTACCTAGGTTGTGGGAGATGGAGGTGGAGGTGTAGAGCATTCATGATAAGGATGCATTCCAAACCTAACTTCAGTGTGCTTTATCACAGATAACACGGGATGGATGATGGGCAGTCTGGAATGAAGAATTAATATTAAAGGACAGTATGTACCACTTAGGTGTACAAAATTTATTGTACGTATGCAAACATTAAACACAACTGAGAATTCCTTACCTTCAGCAAAATGAAGACATGGTAGGCTATGTAGAGGTCTGGTTTATGTAAGCCACAGGTGCATGCCAGTCTGGAATGATAATGTAATAGTACATATGATTATAGTATGTATGTTACATACATACATGGTTATTACATATGTAATAATAAAACATTAATAAAAAAAAACTGTCCTTACCAATTCTAGTGGTTGGCTTGCTTACTGGGATGGCCATATGGTACATGAGAGTGGGTTGGCTGGGCTATGGAGTGGGATGGGCAGGTGCTTGGAGTCTGGAATGATAAAAAATATATAAAATGATAGTTACTACTACTGTAACTACTGCACATGTTATTATCTGTTTGACATATGTAGTGTGTAATACGTATGTTCAATATAAAAAATGAAGAATTCTTTTACCTGAAGGAATGGGAGAGGTGATACTACTCGTATCAACTGATTTGGGCTCTGGAGAGGTGATACTCGTATCAACTGATGAGGGAACATCTAGATCTGGAAAGAATGATAGGGTACATAAATTATTATAAGGTGGATGTAATTGTAGCATATGTACACTTTTAATAAAATTTCTATTAGCAATTTATAAAACATTTTTATACAAATTTGTTTAAGGTTAATTCCTTACCTGATGTATAGGGCGAGGCATCAAAACCATGGAAAGGCTCAGGGTCATCTGGGTCACTGTCACTATCAAAGGGGTCTGAAATGAAAAAAAAAAAAAATAATAAGGTTATGCAACATCAAACACATTGTACCACTATGTGTTAGTTGTACGTATGTATGTAGGGTGTAAACAATTTCCAACATGAAAATGAGAAAAATGAAATTGCTTACCTGATTGTACACGTACAGGTGGGCGGGCTGATACAGAGGGTCCAGGTACAGGGGGATCTGGAACTGTCACAGGTAGTACAGGGAAGATCTGGAACTGTCACAGGTAGTACAGGGAGATCTGGAACTGTCACAGGTAGTACAGGGGGATCTGGAACTGTCACCACCTCTGCAATAAATTACAAATGATGAAATTAATGAAGTTACAATTTACTCTTACATTTAGTTGTTTACATTAAAAAAAATTAACACATTTTAATATGTACACTGTAAACAACATAAATTAGTGAAACAGTTCAGAATTCCTTACCAGGACTAGGGGAGTGGGAGGTGGTGGTACTGGAGACTTGTGAAAGAAAGTGTCAATCCTGACTGCACACTTCTCTTCGTCTGCTTCTCCCTTCAGGGTCTCCTTGTAGAAAGTCACCAAATCCATGATTCCTCTCTTGATTTTGTCAACCGATAAACGTTAGGGTCTTCTGCCTCAAAAGAAGCCAAGGCTCTCTCCAGATGAGTAAAACCCTCTGACAAGCCTTTCACAGTTAATGACCTGGGTTTTGGCTCTGGTGCCGCCTCCTCTTCCTCAATCATTTGTTTGTTCAAGTTCAAGTAAGTCCTCTGCAGACAATTCCTCTCCATGGGAAGCCAGCAGCTCTGTTACATCATCAGGTTCAAGATCTAGTTTCAAGCCTCTTGCTTAGCCCTACGATCTTCCTCGTCATAGTCTCGAACGTCTTCTGCCTGGTCAAAGCCTTCAAAACTGTGCACAAACTGTGGACACAGTTTCCTTCCAGGCCCCATTTAAAGTGGTCGTCTTCACCTCGTCCCAAGCACTTGCAATATTTTTCACTGCATCAGCAATGTTGTAGCCCTTCCAGAATTGCTTCAGTGTCAACTCCTTGTTAGCTTCTATGGCCCTCAAAGCAAAACGTATGGTCCTTCTAAGGTAGTAAGCCTTGAAATTAGCTATTACTCCCTGGTCCATTGGCTGTATCAGCGATGTGGTATTGGGTGGGAGGTACACCACCTTCACATTAGGATGCATGTCGCTCAAATTTGAAGGGTGACCAGGGGCATTGTCCAGGACTAAGAGGGCCTTAAAAGGAAAAAACATGACCCTTCGAAGTCAAATACCACTCCACTGCTGGCACGAAATGGTCATTGAACCAATCTTCGAAGACCATTAAGGTAACCCAAGCCTTCTTGTTTGATTTCCCAAATCACAGGGGAGTTGACTCTTGAAAAATGCCCTGAAAGCCCTGGGATTCTCGGCCAAATACACCAGCAAGGGCTTCAGTTTCAAATCACCACTTGCATTGGCCCCAAACAGCAAGTCAGTCGCTCCTTTCCAGCTTTATGGGCCAGGGTGGCTGACTTCTCCTCCTTGGAAGGTACGTTCGATTTGGCATTCTTTTCCAAAATAATCCAGTCTCATCCACATTAAAGACTTGGTCACCCGTGTAACCACCATCTTTAATTATCTCAGCCAAACCACCTGGAAAATTTTCTGCTGCTTCGCTATCAGCACTAGCAGCTTCACCTTGCAGCTTCACATTATGCAAATTTGCACGAGCCTTAAAACGGTTAAACCAACCTCTACTCGCGGAAAATTCACCACCAGCACTGCCTTCGCCAAACTTTTTCACTACTGCCTCATGCAGCGCTCTAGCCTTCTCCTGGATCACACTTAAGCTCACCGGAACACGTCGCTGGTTCTGGTCCTCCAGCCAGATCATGAGCAATTTTCTCCATTTCAACAATGCTCTGGCTACGTTGCTTCTCGTTTATCACCGTTGACTTCATCAGGTGCAGCATCCTTAACATGCTTCAGAATACGTTCCTTGTCCTTCACAATGGTTACCACCGTGGTCCTGCTCAAGCCTAAAGAACGGCCTATTTCGGTGTTAGTTTCTCCCCTTCTCCGAACGCTTTACATCACGTCATATTTGACCTCCATCGTGATGACCTTCCTCTTCTTGGATGAACTATCATCGGAGGAAGTAGTCTTTGGCGTTTAGGAGCCATTGTAAATTTGCGAAAATGGCAAGGAATTTCAGCAACGTCTTAGCACACAACCGACTGAACTTCAGGCAGACACGCGATTGAAGTGGCGTCCTTTCGTATTGTTACGCTTGGCGTCCTCGACCGTCCGAGGTCGTTGTTCGGTCAATTTACCATACAGTTTAATAGCGTTAATTAATTTATGCACCTCCGCTCAAAAACTAGTTCTGCATATGAGGTATCGTTAAAAAGCATAACAAAACGTCGTAACCTTGGAATTTGTGTTGTAATCTAACCAGAAACTTAGTTTTTTTAATTATGTACTGGAAACAAGCAATGATTTTTCATTATATTTGCGCTTTTGGACTGTTTTAAACTGCGCATATTCCCAAGCTAGTGTATTCATTCGCGCCCGCAAACTAGTTCCGCATATGCGGCGTCACTAAAAAAAATTTAAAAAAATACGAAAAAAAAAGTGTCAAAATCAATCATAACCTCAAAATTTTTGTTGTAATGTAACCAAAACATATTTTTATTATATACTGTGCTAAACTATAAAGGATTTTTATCATAGCATGCGTTTTTTAAAAGCGTCGTTAACTCGGAGCGTCGGAAGCGTCAGCGTCGTAACCTCGGAACAAGCGTCGTAACCCAGGACGGATTTTCCATTGAATATTTAAGAAAAAGCGTCGTAACCTCGGAACCGTCGTAACCCGGGGACCGCCTGTAGTATCGCCGGGATGGCTAACAATTTGTCCCAGGACTTGTTGTTTGCTCTCGAGCGCCAGACACGGTTTATGTCTTTTAGTTTTGCCTTCAGTAGAACGTCTGTTACTGAGGCAAAGTGAAGAGAGCCTAGGATTCTTTCCTGGCTTCTCCTTGATGTCTGTTTGCACTTGAGAAATTGCTTGGTTGCTTTGGCCACTGAAAGCAAGAGTCCAGTGTTAGCCTGGACTTGGTTCTGTTTATCTGGAACCCCAGATGTTCCAGAAATTTTATTACCTTGACCGTTGCTTTGTGGCACTCTTCGATGCTTGTTGCCCAAACGAGCCAATCGTCCAGATACGCAACTACCATTATCCCCTGAGACCTTAGTTGTTGAACTACTGTCTCTGCCACCTTCGTAAATACCCTGGGGGCCACGTTCAACCCGAAGGGCATTACCTTGAAGGAGAATGCCTGGTTCCCTAGCCTGAAACCTAGGTATGGACGGAAGTGTCTTGCCACTGGGATATGATAGTAAGCGTTTGTAAGATCGATAGAGGTGGTGACGGCCCCACTGGGAAGTAAGGTCCGCACCTGCGAGATAGTCAGCATCTTGAACTTGTCGCAACGAATGAATAAGTTTAGACGGGACAAATCTAGAATTATTCTTCGTTTGGTTGAGCCTTTGTTTGGCACGCTGAACAAGCGACCTTGAAACTTTAAATGCCTGACTTTTGAAACTAACTCCTGCCTTTCCTGAAGGAACTCTTGGGCATACTCCCTTCAATTCAAATTCCAAAAGTTGGTTGTTGATAAGAACAGGTCCTGGATGGAGGAGGACCTTTGGTCCAGCTCCACCCTAGTCCTTTGGACACAATGCTCTGTGCCCAATTGCTGAACCCCCATCTGTGACGATAAAGGAACAGCCTCCCTCCTACCTGAGGGTTCTCACTGACTTGGGGCAGGTTGAGACCCGCGCCCTCCTCGTAGGTCCTTCCCCCGGCTGGTTGCTCTTCCGCCACCTCTCTGGCGAAATGCACCCCTAGCCCTGCTGCCCCTCCCGAACCTATTAAAAGGTTGGAAAGCTTGGCCTTCGAACACTGGGTTGAAGGCCGAGGAGACCGCAAAGAAGGTAGAAGCTTGGCCCTGAGTTCTGCTGTTGAGGCTGGGCCTTTGAGGTGGAGGGCTGTGCCACTTGAGAGACTGGCACTGCCTGCACTACCTGTTGTTGTTGGGTAGCCTGGAAAGGCTGGAATTTCCTCGGCTTTTTAGGCTTTCTAGCTGAGGAAGTTGACTCTGGCTTCCTTTTGCTTGAAAGGCCCTAACGACCTTAAGACTCTGATTGAGTCTTGTTGCCTCGTGCTGAACAGAGTTAACTATTGACTCTGGGAAAAGATCAGCACCCCAGATCGAAGCCGCCAGCAACTTGTTAGGTTCATGGCGGATGGTGGCTTCTTGCAAGACGTGTTTTCTACAGTTACGTCTTGCCACAACAAAATCGTACAAGTCACATTGTACTGTATGGAGATGGGACTTGGCCATTAGCTTGAACAGAGGTTCGTTACCATAGGTCATGGCCGACACCTCTGTCATAACCAGGGTATTGAGAGACCTCCCTAACCTGGTTCTAGCATCAAACTCAGCCTGGATAAGATTGTCCGGGAGCCTGGGGAGCCTTTCGCTGAATTGTGTTATAGCACAATCCGGCTTTAGCTTCCCTACCGTAAAGGTGGCTGGAAGATCTGACCAGAGGTCTTCCGTACCTGGGAGGAGGAGAGACGTGGGCTCCGTTTCCCGGAGCTGAGGAATTGGTTCGTCTCTCATTGCGGCCTGTAGAGTTAACTCCGCCACTTTTGTGGTGACGGAATGGGGGTCTCTCCGTCCACCACAAAAATGGTAAAGACGCTCTTGAAGGCTTGCATCCTGGCGTTGATGCATTCCCATTCCTCTAGGCTCCTCAGCCAATCTCGCTGAGCCTGATCCCAACCGAAGATTACGGTCTCTTTGGGGATCTTATCCTCCCTCCTCATGGCTGCCTCCGTAAGGCAGGCGTAACCAATGAAGGGGGGTTGCAAGTCAGCTGGGTGGAACTCAAAGTTCTTAAGCCTTCGAGTACCACAATCCGCCACTGTTAGCATCCCGTCCTTAAAGGGGGCATAGGACGAAATCCTCCAAGGATTGCTCGCCGTATAAGGAGGGAGGGTGTTGTAGTCCGGCATGGACTGAGCAGCTACCCCTGGCTGGGGGAGAACTGCCATTGGGTTCTCCTGGAGACCTGCAATCAGGTTCTCCTGACTGGCCAGCCTTTCCAAAATGTTCCGGATCGACTGGCCTGACTCCTTGAAAGAAGATGAGATGTGGGAAAGCATCTCTTGAAACTTATTTTGGACTAAGTTTCTAACTAGGCTCCCCATTTGCTGCATGATGTTTGCAGTGAAGGCCTCAGTGTCAAAGGAACTAGGTTCCTGCTTCTCCCTGGGAGTCTTAGGGCGCGTCCCTGTAGAGGTCGAAGGCTCAGGATCCGACAGGAGCTGAGCTTTGTCCCTCAAGGACTTGCCTCTGGACCCTTTAGAGTGAGAAGAAGATGATCTTGGCTTCTCTGCTCCAGGATGGTGAGCCGGAGTCTTATGAGAAGCAGTGGGCTCTGTCTTCTTAGGCAGCGTCTTCTCAAGGGTCTTAGGTTCCCGCTTTCCCTTAACTTTAGGGATAGCTTGAGTGGACTTCGGTCTAACCGAAAGTTCACTCTCCGAAAATCCTTGGAAGGAAGAGGTAGAAGGGATAGGGGAAGAAGATCCAGAAGGACCCAAGGGAAGCCCTTGGGCCCCTGGCAAACCTGCCTCATCTAACATCCTACCTGCTTCCCCTACCGCCATGGGCTCGAGGTCCAAATTGAGAGTCGCCACGTTGTCGATGATTTCTGAGTTCCCCGAGTCTGCCAAGGCTTGAGCCACCTGGTGTTGGATGGTGGCGATATACGGGGCCGCCGCTGCCGTTTCGACGTAGGAGGTCGGCTTCCCGCCGGGGAAGATCAGAGCAGCCATCTTCTTGTCAAGGATGTAGGGCTACCCCTTGGTAACGTTCCTCCCAAACCCGCCGACCCAGGCTTTCAAGGTGGTTGACGGCGTCCCTGAGGGGCTTGAGCAGCCTGTAAGAGAAGGTTAGTATAAATACTAAGCTAGGGAAACTAAAATTATATGTTTATATATAGATATATCACTTATTAGGACTGCATATATATAGGCCAAATCATATAACAGTTGTTCTCCGGACGGTACTTACTCCGGAGGTAAACTGATCTACTAGATCATAACAAATGGAGCAACTCTCGTGGTGCCAGACCGCCATGTCTCCGAAGCGAATAGCGCAGACAGCGTGGGTCCGGCAGACCTCGTGCCCACAGGGGTCCTGTAGGACAGCATTGCATCCAGATTCCTGGCAATGGGTGGCCTGTAAGTGAACAGATACATGAGTATCGACACTGACTAATTGGACTAAGTCCAGGAAGTGATATATTATGACACCGGAGGATACCGGAGTAGTTGACAGAGGTTAGCCTCCCCTTGCTCTTCTGGCATAAGTGGTGGGTGTCCGATAGGGCTGGTAGACTAGTTTCAGTACGATTCTGGTGTTACCGGTATAAGGAGAATCACTAAACCAGTTAACCTGCCTATGCGCCGGAGCGAGGAGTACGAGGGCAGCGGGGAGGAGCATGAGGAGGCTAATAAAAACTATTCGGGGGAGCGTAGCTCCGCCGTAACAAAAAACTCATAGGCAGGTGGAGAACCAGGATGGTGAGCGGGAGCTCCGCCGGCTTAGCGAAACATAATAACAAATAATAACAATACCAATAAGATGTAAACTAAGGCAATATATGAAAGGCGCATGCAGTGGAGCTTCTCTCAGTCACCACACCTAAGGACTGGCGGAGCCAAGGGGACCCACCGCCAGAGTGGTGGGGGGAGGGTGGTGACTTGGGGTGAGAGAGAGCTGATCGGGACCCGAGGAGGTCCAAGCGTGGCCGAGCCCGATCGCACGGGAGACCCCTCCTGGTACCGAGGGGTGAGAGTGGTAAGGGCTGAGTCAGCCTCGGATGTCCCCCTGCAAACTCCCGTATCCCCCCTGTGTAGAGGGGGAAGAAGGGAGGGAGCTCGGATGGTTGCCATGGGCAACGTGAACGAGCGGTACTTACCCCCCCCCTCTTAGGGGGGAAAGGAAGCGTGGGGACATAGCCGGGTGGCTCATGGCGATCGCCTGGCTCGCCGTGAACGGGGTAGGACCACGCGGTAAGACAGGCCAGGCGGTCTGAGGTGGCCTAGGCTACCTCCAACCGTCTCAAGCATGCACAAATAGCCTAATAAAACACGGGGAAGTGAGATAAATAAACAGATAGAGAGAAAGCAACGTCCAGGAGAAGCTAGGCTAGCAGACCCAGAAGGGAGGGCGCCTAACAACTCGGGAGCTGGCCTCTGCCGATACGTAGGAACGGAGGGCGGCGGCCAGGGTGGCAGGACTAAAAGAAAGGACCGACGTCCTAAAGGAGCCTAAACAGACCTAAACAAAGGAACATGCATGCATGAACACTGAGCTAAGGGTGATGTAGGCTACGAGCTCAACCGAGCTAGAAATCCCTGTGAGCCAGTAAAGCACAACGTAAAATCTTGTACAACGCACAGAATGTAGGTATATATACTGCTAAATTCAAGCTACAACGGTATGGGAGACCAAAGAAGCATGAAATAATGAAACACGTGGGGCGAGCCGCTTGAGACAACTCTATAACCATGCCGAGGAGGGCGCCGTCTTAAAACCTAAATAAAAACGGTTTAACAGACCCTGGCTGGCTTAAATTAAGTGAAACACTTTAGCAGTACTTAACTTAGCTGCGACGATGGATTGAAGTTCCATGGTGATAGGATAAATCCAAGAAGTGAGCACAAAAACACAGCAAGAAAAAACACGTGCGCGGAAGATGGTGCTAACGGAAAGGATAACCGCTAGAGGCGCTCGTGATGGCGTGGGGAGCGCTAGTAGTAGTAGTAGCTGGTGCGGGCCTTGTGTTGGCCCTCTCAAGTAGGGGGATTGTGTAGAAGGATGGATCTAAATGGTAAGAGACCCATGGTAGTGGTTTTCACTCTCGCCCCAGAAACCATACCGACACCTTTTTATATAAGGTGAGGCGAATCAGAATACTCGACTTCCAATTTTAGTTTTTTTCTCTGGTAATGTTTAGTAATATTTACCTTAGAAATGTGTGCTAAAAGGACATTTTGTTCTGAAACTTACCTTGTCAAGATATATATATAGCTAATTCTTCTGAAGTCCGACAAGAATTTCTAAAACTTACGACACACGTAGTGGGAGTTAGGGTGGTTTAGTACCCGCCATTCCCTGGCCGCTGGTGATGGACGGGTACTCAGGAAACCATTTCCCATTTTCTATCAGATTTTCTTCGTTCGCCGGGTTGTCGTAAACATCTGTTTTACACACCATCCGCCTCAGGAATTTTGGAAAACTTTTCATTGCTTGATATCCTCTTGACTTTTTATTGGTTTTTTTGATTGGTATCGATAGCTTGGCATACGTGACCTTGGACTTGGTTTTTTTGGAACTTTGGCTTAGATTTTTTCGAATTTGGCTTATTTTTTCCTGTGTGTGCGTGGATGTATTGTCGGCTAGCGCCATGGATGTTGTTCGAAAAGTGGAATGCAAGGTTAGGCTTCCTAAAGCCTTGGGTTGATCCTCACACATTGTGTAAAGGGTGTCGGGGGGCAAAGTAGTGTGAAATAAATTGATTTTGCGCTGTAACTGGAGGTGTGAAAGCTTGGAATGAATTTACAATGGAAGACGTTAAATGATCCTAACGTAAATAAGTTAGAACGTGATAGGATTAGGAGGTCCGTTCCTCCAGGTATGTAATGGTCCGGGTAGCAGACAGGGTAGTTCATGGTATCCCCTTCTAACCCTCCTTTTAGATTTTGTGTCTCCCTAACCCCCCGTAGTGTTGCCCTTCGGGCCCATCAAGTCGGTGTCCTGCTGGCGGAGGGTAATTGCCCTTTCCGCTTATTCTGGATTCCATTGAAGACGCTTGAATCTAAAGTGCTTGCCCTTGTGAAAACAGGCAAAATAAGTGCAGTGGATTAGTGCCCCTAGGGTGAAGTGGAGGGGGCGTCAGAATCGGCCCTATAGCGCCTCTCGCTGGAACCTTGGGACCCCTGCCGGACTTCCCAAGGACTCGGGGTGAGAGGGCATGTCGAAGGTACCCGAAGGCGGGTTTACGGGGAACCCCCACCGATCTTGGCGTCCCTTCAGCTAAGTTTCCTGATTGGACAGCTTCCCAGGCTTGCTAAGGAGCGTGGCTCGAGACACGTATCCTGAAGGATTTTTTTTTGTTTGTCGTCTTTCCCGACGCGTCCTCCCCGCCTCGCTAAGGGGTGGGAATCTCGTTCGGTTATTCGCAGACCTTTGAAGAGGACCTCTTCAATAGCTTGACGCTTCCACGTCATGCTTTTGTCTGAGTGGCATTTTCTCCTCCGGGTAAAGCGTCGCTTTTCCGCCCCAGAAAAGAATTCTTAGGACGTCCATCCGACTATGACGCCCGTCGAGCCGCCCCATCCTCCTATTAAGAGCCCAAAGGCTTAGTTCCTGGGTAGAAGGAAGAAGGAAGGCGTCCCCTCGCCCCTCTCCTTCTCACAATCGTCAGGACTCGTCTCCTCCGCGTAAGGAGACATCGCTCAGACGGTAAGATCCATCATTGCGATGTCAACGCAACTTTGGAGCCTTTACTGAAAGCAGAACGGAGACTGGTACCTCTTCGAAGGAAAGACGCTAGACCTGCCTAATCAAGAGAACTAAGCAGTCTTCTCCAACAGCTCCTCTTTTTCGTCCCCCGTCTTGACGTTCCTGATTTTTTCGCCCCCTCTAGACTTCGTTTTGGCTCCCCAGGGTTCGTACTAGAGGTGATGTTAGAAACGCCAGGTTTAGAGAGAGTTCTCTGCATGCTCCTCTCTCTTTCCCGTAAGAAGGACGCTCGGCGTTCCGACTTGTCGACTCTTCTTGCTGGACAATGATTTTGTTAGCTGTTCGGACGACTTCTATGCGTTCGGGACCCCGATCTTTTCCGCCATGACAGTGTTGACGCTCAACGCTACCGCTAGTCTGGGCAGTTGATCAAGTTTCTTCGCGGGACCCCGTTCGTAATGGCACGTCTTCGCTGGGAACGTTAGAAAGAGTCTCTTTTGATGGAGCGCATCCGTTGGACGCTTCTCTGGACGCTTCGGTTCTGGGAACTCCTGATTTGGACGCTCGATGAAAACGCTACGTTGGACGCTCAGATGGATGCCTCGTAGACGTTCTATTAGTTAAGAGCTCTGTGGACGCGAATGTGGTAAGTTCGCTTGTCACTCGGGATTTGTTGTTTTCCCAGGAGTCCTTTGGCAGCGTTCGCCGCTCTAAACGGTGATTCCTGATCCTGTGAACTGTTACGGGAATCCGTTAACCCTCGTCGTTCTCTTCCAATCGTTCTGGATAGGAGACTTGGGAGCTAAAGGACTTCTTGTCCTTTCCTTCGGATTTTGCAACTCTGGGTAGGGAACGTAAGATATTAGCGGTTCTTCTGAGGTATGTTGGATGAAGAACAACCACTGCTACGTCTGCTTCGTCAGAGTTATCAGTTTTGGCACCGACTACTTCGTGATTCCGTTTGGCGATACTTTTCCCAGCCCTGCTGCTCCTCCTTCTTCCTCCTTCCGTTCAGTTTTCGGTCGTCGAAGACAAGCAAGGTCCTCCAGGTTTCGTGAAGATGAAGACGTCGGTTATCTACTAGAAGAGCTTTGCCCGGAAGGTTAAGCGGCCGCATGGTATTGGAGTCTAGGAAAGCAAAAAAGGAAGGGGCTACTTTACTTTTCGCCCTGCCTCCGTCTAGACGTTAGCGGTTAAGGCAGGGATGTTGGTATGAGACAGGCGAGGAAAATTAGGATTGAAGGTTCCTACGTCTGCTCAAGGTGATTTCGCCAGCGTGGTTGATGCCTCAAGGAGGCCCTTTTAGCCTCAGCTAAAGTATCTTGGACGACTTCCGAACCGACCATCTTTTGAAGGGACTGTTTAGGTCCTTAGAGGTATTCAATTTCTTGGACTGGTGTCTTGGAGCCTTAGACAACCAATCTCGTAAGCCAGACTCGATCAGCTTGGGGGAGCTGTCCAGTGTATTGTCATGCATGGACAAGGCCGTCAGGGATGGCTCAGAGAGTTAGCATCTCATTTTTCAGCAGGGGTGCTTAAGAAAGGTCGCTTTATTGCAACTTTGCGGCTAGTCTGTATCTCCCGCACAGAGGACAGAACTTTTGTATGCTCCCTTCTCGAGTCATCTCTTCCCCCAAGCTATGGTGAAGGATCTGGCAGTTAGTCTGCAAGAGAAAGCCACACAAGACCTGTTGGCTCAGCTTCGAGACGTCCGGCTGGCCCTTCAACGTCGTCAGGAGCCCAACCGTTTAGAAAGCAGAAGCCCTTTCGTGGAGGGACTTCCGCTAGATCGTCTCCTCGAGGAAGAAGCCTTCCTAGAGGTAGAGCCCCTTCCAAGTCTAGGGGCAAGAAAGTGAGAGATCGTGCCTTCAGTCACCGGTAGGAGCCAGCTGCAGTTGTTTGCAGAAGCCTGGAGAGTAAGAGAGGCAGACACCTGGTCTCTCGACGTCATAGAGAAGGGTTACAAGATCCCTTTCATAAAGCCGCCCCCGTTGACTTCCACTCCCAGGGACTTGTCCCATCGTATCCTCTAACAAAGCGAAAGATACTTTTCGACCTGCTCGAGCAGATGCTCGAGAAACGAGCAGTGGAACAGGTTTTAGACCTGGCAACGCTAGGATTTTTACAACAGATTGTTTCTTGTACCGAAACAATCGGGAGGGTGGCGGCCCGTCTTGGATGTAAGTCGTCTAAACCTCTTTATAGAGAAGCGAGGTTCAAGATGGAGACACCTCAGTCAGTTCTGGGGGCCTTAAGACCCGGAGATTGGATGGTATCACTCGACCTCCAGGACGCCTACTTTCACGTCCCGATACATCCCCAATCGATGAAGTACCTTCGGTTCGTATTGAAAGGGAAGGTTTTTCAATTCAGGGGCTCTTTGTTTCGGACTGAGTACGGCCCTTTTATCTTCACCATCTTAATGAAGAACGTGGCGAGGTGGCTCATCTTCCAACATCAGAATCTCGCTCTATCTGGACGACTGGCTCATACGAGCCTCCTCGCAGACCCGGTGCCTGAAGGACTTGCAAACGACTCTGTCTTTAGCTGCGTCCCTGGGACTTCTGGTGAACTTCGAAAAGTCACATCTGACCCCAACACAGTCCATCGTGTATCTGGGGATTCAGATGGATTCAGTGGCTTTTCGGGCTTTTCCGTCCCAGGAACGTCAGCAAACAAGGCATAGAAAAAGTGTCGGCCTTTCTAGGGAAGGATTCATGCTCGGTGAGGGAATGGATGAGTCTGCTGGGGACCATTTCCTCGCTGGAGAAGTTTGTTTCCCTGGGGAGCTACACCTCCGACCTCTTCAGTTCTTTCTGTCGGACAGCTGGACAGAAAAGGACAACTTCGACATGAAGTTAAGCATCTCGGAAGAGGTGAAGAACCATCTAGATGGTGGCTCGATCCGTGGAAGCTGTCGAGGGGCATATCCTCAAGCTTCGAACCCCGACCTAGTGTTGTTCTCCGACGCTGCATCCACGGGGTGGGGAGCAACTCTAGGGGGGGAGGAAGTGTCAGGTACCTGGAGAGGGAAGGGGAACAGGTAACCTGGCATATCAACTTCAAAGAGCTGGTAGCGGTTCAATTAGCGCTCCAGTTCTTCCAGAACAAAGTCTCCCGTCGTGTAGTTCAAGTCAACTCGGACAACACCACAGCCCTGGCTTACTTGAAGAAACAAGGAGGGACACACTCTCGCTCCCTGTTTACGCTAGCGAAAGAGATCCTACTTTGGGCAAAGGAGAGAGAAGTCACAATATTGACAAGATTCATTGCCGGAGTCGAGAACGTCCGGGCAGATCTCCTCAGTCGACAAGGACAGTTTATTGCCGCCACAGAGTGGACTCTCATCAAGAAGTATGCCAGGAACTGTGGGGTCTTTGGGGATGCCCCTTAGTGGACATCTTTGCAACGTCAAGGACGGCGAGACTTCCTCTGTATTGCGTCCCGGTTCGCATCCGGGAGCAGTAGCAGTAGACGCCCTTCTATGAGGTTGGACGGGCCTGGATCTCTACGCTTTTCCCCCTTCAAGATCCTGGGAGGTGATGAGAAAATTTGCAGCATCGGAGGGGACGAGGTTGACTTTAATCGCCCCCTTTTGGCCCGCAGCGATCTGGTTCACAGAGGTGATGTTCTACCTAGTGGATTATCCGAGATCTCTTCCGTTAAGGAGAGATCTACTCAAACAAGCCCCACTTCGAGAGGTACCACAAAACCTCTCCGCTCTGAGTCTGACTGCGTTCAGACTATCCAAAGTTGGCCAGAGACGAGGTTTTTCGAAGTCAGTGCTAAAGCTATCGCCACCGCGAGGAGACCATCATCAATCGCGGTTTACCAATCGAAGTGGGGCAGCCTTTAGAAGTTGTGTAAGAGAAAAGGAGTTTCCTCTACCACTACCTCTGTGAGCCTGATCGCCGACTTCTTGCTTTATCTGAAACAAGATCTGAAGTTGGCAGTGTCAACTATTAAAGGCTACAGAAGCGTCCTATCTGTAGTTTTTTTCGCCATAGAGGTCTTGACCTCGCTAACAACAAGGATCTCCATGATCTATTGAGATCTTTCGAGACGACTAAGGTACCACTACCGAAGCTACCTTCGTGGAACCTGGATGTGGTCCTCAAATATTTAATGTCAAAATCGCTTTGAACCTCTTTCCTCTTCGTCTCTACGAGATTTGACGAAGAAAACTGATTCCTAACTGCTCTGGCGACGGCGGAAGAGAGTAAGCGAAATACAGGCTATCAGCAAACACGTCGGTTTCAAGGACATAATGCAGTCTGCTCTTTGGGTATGTCGAAACCCTTCCAATCTGTGGCCTAGAACATTCGAGATCAAGGGTATGGCAGAGATCATTGGTCAAGAGCCAGAAAGATCCTGTTTCCTGTTAGGGCTCTTAGAGAGTATATTCGTAGAACGAAGGAGTGCCGAGGTTCTGCGGAGAACTTATGGTGTTCGGTCAAGAGACCAAACATGCCCATGTCCAAGAATGCACTGGCATTCTTTTAAGAAACAACCATTAAAGAGGCGCACGCTACTTGCAAAGACAGCGACTTTTAAGATACTAAAAGTTAGTGCGCCACGAAGTAATGGCTATTTCGACCTCAATAGCCTTTCAGAAAACATGGCTCTTAAAGACTTTTAAGTGCTACTTTTTGGAGGAGTACTCAGTGTTTCGCCTCGCACTACCTACGGGAGGTGAGAACGACCTATGTGAAAACTGTTACTCTCTCGTACCATACGTCGCCGCAGACACTATTTTGGGGGCAGGAGGTAGCACTCATCCTTTCCCATAGAAAAGGGTAGGTGAGTTTTTAATATTTGTATGTTTATGGTTGTAGGGTCGGCTGCCGAGTACAGTCGTCCCTTCCTTTATCCTTTGGTATATGGGAGTTGTTGTTAGGCTAACTTAGGTGGTGGTTTTTGCCTCGTTGCCCTCAGAAGTATGGTCATGGTCTAGTCACATTGTGGTCCCGTCCCCGTTGACAGATCATCTAGAGCGCACCTACTACAGGTCTACCTTGTTGATAACTCTAGTAAAGCAGAAGCAGGCTTGGGTGACAGTAATCACGAAGTCAGCTATGCTAACAGGTAAGGAACCAAGATGTCAATCATATACATTTATATGTTTCCTAAAATCCTTTTTTCTGTCTCTCCCACCGCCAAAGGTGGGATTCAGCTATATATATCTGACAGGTAAGTTTCATGAACAAAATGATATTGTTAAGATACAATAAAGTTTGTTCATACTTACCTGGCAGATATATATAGTACCCACCCACCTCCCCTCAGGAGACAGTGGAGATAGAAATCTGATAGAAAATGGGAATGGTTCCTGATACCCGCCTCCCAGCGGCGTGAATGGTACTAACCACCCTAACTCCCACTACGTGTGTCGTAAGTTTTAGAAATTCTGTCGGACTTCAGAGAATACAGCTATATATATATCTGCCAGGTAAGTATGAACAAACTTTATTGTATCTTAACAATATCATTTTGTACATGAACTTCCCTGCCAGATATAATACTTATCTTAACGCTCTGACGTCACGACAGAAAATTCAAAAACTCGCGGCACACACGCTACAGTAGGTCAGGTGATCTACCTTACCCGCCGCTGGGTGGCAGTGTAAGAACCAGTCCCCCTTTCTTGTCAGATTTTTTTCTGTCGCCGGCTGGACAACACCTGTTGTTCAGTCCTTCCGATAGTTAGATTCTTTCTCGTTGCCAATTTTGGTGAAGTACCCTTTGTCTGTTGGCTTGGCATACGCTTTTTGGATTGTTTATTTGGATTTTCTTTTGGATTTTTCTTTGGATTAATAATCATGGATGATTGAGGTTAAGAAACCTGCTTTATTTAGAGTTTGTTCAGTGAGTGACTGTAAAGTGAGGCTTCCAAAGGCTGCTTTGGATCCTCACTCCGTATGTATGGTATGTAGAGGGAATGAATGCTCTTTCGTTAACCCTTGTAAAGAGTGCGAGAGTTTGGATGAAGATGGATGGAAGGCTCTATCTTCTTATTTAAGGAAGTTGGAGAAGGATAGGGTGCGCAAGGCTTCTTCAAGGAGCTCAAGTAGATTGAGAGTCAGTGAAATGGATGTTGAGAACCCTGTAGCAGAAGTAGTTCCTTCTCTTGTTTCAGCCCCTGCGCCCAGCTTTGAACCCGAAGATTCGTTTTCGGAAGATGCTTCCGGGAGAGCTTCGATCAGGAGTAAGGAGAGCTTCGCTCGCTCTCTACAAGGTAAGAGTGACAGTGCAAGTGATCAGTGCAGTGCCCCTAGTGCAGTGGAGGGTGCGTCTGACCGGCTCACTAACGCTTCCAGGCCTAGACCTCTTCCAGACTCCCAGACCCAGTGGAGGAGGAAAGTCGAAAGCCGCAGGAAGGTTAGGGAGAACCCCCACCGGTCAGGCGTCCCCTCGGCAGATCCTGTTGCTCGTTCCCAGGCTGCCTTGGATCGAGCCAAGAAGGAGGTATTGCGCCAGTGTTTCTCGTCATCTTCGTTGCCTTCTCCTAAGCGTAGATGGAGCGCCTCGGAGTCGTCTCGCCCTCTCAAGAGGCCCTGGAAAGTACCTTGCGCCCTTCCTTCCAGCCCCGAATCCTTCGCGGAAGAGCCTGAAGTGGAACGCAAGAGAGCCAAGACTTCTGCAGTTTACGCTTCTCCTGTTCGGTCTCGGACTACGTCTCCAGTGGAGGAATTCAAGAGATCTCCTGCGCGCATCTTGGCGGATCTGCAGGCGCAGATTGCGGCTTTAGCAGATTCTATTGCCGGGTCTTCTCATCGTCGGAAGGACGCCTCTCTTCCGGTGAAGAAGTCAAGGAACGTCTCTTCTGCTCGCTCTCCTCCTGCTGGAGAAGTTCTTGAGCCTCGTAGTAGGAAGTCAGAATTGCAGGATGAAGTTCGGGATCGCTCTCCGAGTAGGCTCTCCTCTCTCCCCAGCAAGCGTATTGAGCATGTCAGGCGCAAGGAGCCTGACAGGCGCTCTCCTCAGAATTTCCGCTCTTCTTCGGTTAAGCGTCAAGAGCTTGACAGGCGCCAAGAGCCTCGTACTCGTCAGGAGCGAAGGAGGAGTTCTTCGCCTGGTAGCCGCTCTCCTTTTGACGGGCGCTCGGAGCCTAGTAGGCGCTGTTCTCCAGTGGCTCTTCCCTCGCCAGGATTCCGTTTGCCCTTGGTCGAACGTACAGAAGTTTGTAGGCGCCAAGAGCCTAGTAGGCGCCATTGGAGGCATTCCTCTCCTTTTGATCGCTCCCGATTGGATAGGCGCACAGAGCCTTGTAAGCGCCGTGCTTCAGACAGGGACTCTTCCGTGGAAGTTTTTTCTCCCCGTGGCAGGCGCCAAGAGCCTGGTAGGGGTTTTGAGTCTGACAGGCGCCAAGAGCCTGGCAGGCGTATTGAGGCTGGCAGGCGCCAAGAGCCTAGCAGGCGCAGAGAGCCTGATAGGCGCTCTCCCTTGTACAGGCGCTCATTTGTGGACATGGACTTTGCTTCCGACAGGCGAGCTTCCGCTAGTAGGCGCTCTCCCTCTAGGCACTCTCCTAGTAGGCGCTCTCCTAGTAGGCGCTCTCCAAGTAGGCGCTCTCTCAGTAGGCGCTCTCTCAGTAGGCGCTCTCCCAGTGGGCGCTCTCAGTGGACATTCTCCCAGTAGGCGCTCTCCGAGGAAAAGCTCTCCTCCTTGCAGTAGATCTTCTAAGCGTCATTCGGCTGAAGAGTATCTTGGGGATTCTGAGGAAGATTTGCCTAAGGATGCTTCAGTGTCGTCGTACAAGAGACTGACCGACCTCCTCTTGCAAGATTTTGGGGAGTCTCTTTCGGCCGTTGCTCCTCCGTCACCCCCGTCCTTATTTTCGATGACTAATACATCGAAGAAGTCTTCAGTCGTTAAAATGAAACCGACAGTGTCGATGAAGAAGGCTCTCAAGAACTTCGACGATTGGTTGGTCTTGAAGGAGGGAAGAAGGGAAAAGACTGTCTTTTCTTTTTTCCCCCGTCCAAACTTACGGGAAAGATGGGGTTCTGGTACGAGTCAGGAGAGCCCTTGGGTCTGACTCTTCCCTCTTCGGCAGACTCGGACTTCTCTTCGTTGGTTGATTCCGCACGTCGCTCGGCGCTTAATTCTGCGAAGACGACATGGGGTATGAGCGAGTTAGATCACCTTCTGAAGGGAATGTTCTGGGTCTTAGAAGTTTTTAACTTTCTTGACTGGACCCTTGGAGTCATGGCTAAGAGGACCCAAGATCAAGACTCTCTTTCACCTGAAGATCTTCACGTGGTGCTGTCTTGTATGGACAAGGCAGTGAGAGATGGATCAGGGGAGATAGCTTCCCTTTTTGGGGCAGGAGTAGTAAAGAAAAGGGCAGTTTTCCTGCTCCTTTCTTACCAAGGTCGGTTCCCATGCACAGAGAGCTTCCTTGTTATACTCTCAACTTTCTCCGCAGCTCTTCCCGAAGAAGATAATCAACGACATTTCCAGCTCGTTGTCAGCAAAAGCAACGCAGGATATGCTGGCTCGTTCAGCTAGGATCCCGAAACTTTCGTTCCAGCAGAAAACGAAGAAGGACAGTCAGAGTAGGCAAGAGCCCTTTCGAGGAGGCCCTTTGTCCCGCTCTTCTTCCTCCAGAGGTTCGAGACCACCTAGAAGAGGAAGGACCTTCTCTCAGTCTATTAGGGCCAAGAAATAGCTCTCGTGTCCTCCAGACAACTGTGGGTGCCAGACTTCTGAATTTTGCAGACGTCTGGGCACAGAAGGGGGCGGACAACTGGTCCCTCGCTATCATCAAGAGGGGATACCTCATTCCCTTTATCTCGAGACCACCTTTGACCACCACACCAAGGGAGCTGGTGGCCAAATACAAAGACCCACTCATGAATCAAGCCCTCGCTCTAGCAGTAGAGCTGATGTTGGAGAAAGAGGCAATAGAGATGGTAGAGGACCCTTGTTCCGCGGGTTTCTACAACCGTCTGTTCCTTGTTCCCAAGAACTCAGGAGGATGGAGGCCGGTTCTGGACGTAAGCGCCCTGAACGTCTTTGTGAAGAAGAGGAAGTTCGCTATGGAGACAACTTCATCAGTCTTAGCAGCTCTTCGTCCCGGGGACTGGATGGTGTCACTGGACCTTCAGGACGCTTACTTCCACGTGCCGGTCCATCCTTCGTCACGCAAATTTCTAAGATTCATGTGGGGAGGGAACGTGTTTCAGTTCAGGGCCCTATGCTTCGGCCTTTCCACAGCCCCCCAAGTCTTCACAGGGCTGATGAAGAACGTTGCTCAGTGGCTTCGTCTCGAGGGAGTGAGGATTTCCCTCTACTTGGACGATTGGCTAATCAGGGCCAAGTCGAAGGAGAAATGTCTGGAGGACCTACGCTTAACCCCTTCTTTACCGGGTGGGTGAGCAGAATGTAAACATTGCGTTCGCTGCCGAACTGAATCTCGGTAGTGACTCCAGTTTGGAGGGGTGCCGATCGTAAAAATATTTGCCAAAAATACACTAATCAAGACAGGCTTATGAAATTATCAGGTATTATTAGCACTATAATAACGCATATTCTCTGTTAGTTTTATCATCCTACAGGGAAAATAAATGATTTTATGAAAAAAAATGTGAAACTCAGTGTCCCTTGTACAAGGGACACTGGTGGTCAGTGAGAAAACTACAGTCTTGAATAGAAATTCGGTCTTACAGAATGTTGGTATATTGCACCTGGAACATGCACATAAAGTATTATCAAAATAGAACAGTAAATAAGCACGTAATAACAAAAAAAAGAGCAAAAACTAAAGCAAAAGCCCCGCCAATAAATATGGAAATCGCAAATTTTATAGTATATCTTTCAAAAATTGGTCGATGTCATTTTCTACGTTTTCTAAGATTAGTTTCATCACAGAAAACAACTTTAGGGGCATCAGGGGTATCTAAACTAATTTTTCAAGTTTCTTGTCCTCAGAAAAAATCGCTTTTTTGCTTTTTCTCTGGTTTGTTTTTTTATATAAAGTTACTATAAGGCTTTATTTTTACCTTAATTTATCTGGTGTTCATATCTTTTATTTGTAAAATGTAATAAGTGAATAAATAAATAAATACAGTAAATGATGATACAACTGGTTTTATACTTGGGTAGAAGTTATTACATGTTTACGCTTGCCTGGTTTTGTGATTTTTTGTTGAGACGCAGTTCATCCTGTCACCTACACACTACTATAAGGCAGTAATAATATTTTTTGGGTTCATCATACGTTCTGGCTCGTGTCATACTGTTTATTTTGCTCCAAACTCTTCAAACCGAAATTACAGAATGATTGGAAGTCCCTATCTGAAAAGAGGAGTTTTGGTGGTACTATGCGTACCACCTTTATGCACCCAGTGCGGTGTAGTAGACTTGAATGGTGGTACCCACCTACCTAACGTTGAATTTAGCAGCTTTTCTGGGTTTGCTAGTGAATTTCGAGAAGTCACAGCTAATCCCCAGTCAAGATCGTATCTATCTGGGGATTTGGATGGCTTCTCAGGTTTTTCGGACGTATCCTTCCCCAGAGAGGATAACCCGATGTTCGGAGAAGGTCGCAACCTTTCTAGAGAAAGATGTATGCACAGCGAGGGAGTGGATGAGTCTGTTGGGGACACTCTCCTCGCTGGAGCAATTCGTTTCTCTAGGGAGGTTGCACCTCAGACCCCTACAGTTCTTCCTGACGAGGAACTGGAACCGAAGATCTCAGGGTCTAGACTTAGCGTTCAAGATTTCGCAAGTGGTAAAAGAGGATCTACGTTGGTGGCTAGACCCTCTCCTGTTCAAGGAAGGCCTTTCCTTGCACGTTCAGAACCCCAGCCTAGTGTTATATGCAGACGCATCGGACATAGGTGGGGGAGCTACTCTCGGGTCGAGAGAAGTGTCAGGCACCTGGATGGGGGATCAGGTGTCCTGGCATATCAACAGGAAAGAGCTAACAGCAATTTGGTTCGCTCTCAAAGCCTTCGAACCCCTCGTAAAGGGAACGTCAGTTCAGATCAACTCGGACAACACCACAGCCCTGGCTTACATTCGGAAACAGGGGGGGACTCGCTCTTTCTCCCTGTACGAGACAGCGAGATCTCTCCTCCTGTGGTCAGAGGAAAGGAAGATAAGTCTCCTCACCAGGTTCGCACAGGGAGAAAGAAATGTCAGAGCGGATCTGCTAAGCAGAAGGAATCAAGTCCTTCCCTCAGAGTGGACTCTGCACTCGGACGTATGCCAGGAGCTGTGGAAGACGTGGGGCAGGCCCCATCTCGACCTCTTTGCGACCTCCAGGAATGCGAGGATAGATCTATACTGCTCCCCTATTACGGACCCAAGAGCAGTGGCAAGAGATGCAATCCTGATGGGTTGGAAAAACCTAGATCTTTACGCGTTCCCGCCTTTCAAGATTCTAGGGGAAACGCTAAGGAAGTTCGCAGCTTCAGAAGGAGCGAGGATGACCTTGATAGCTCCGTTCTGGCCCGCCCACGACTGGTTCACAGAGGTACTGGAAAGGTTGGTGGATATTCCAAGATCCCTACCACTAAGAGTCGATCTGCTCAAACAGCCCCACTTCGACAGGTTTCACAAGAACCTCCCCGCTCTCAGTCTGACTGGATTCAGACTATCAAGAGTCTCGTCAGAGCTAAGGGATTTTTGGCAAAGTCTGCAAGGGCTATTGCCATTGCACGTAGACCTTCCACCACCAGAGTCTACCAGTCGAAGTGGGATGTTTTTCGACGTTGGTGCAGGACTCATAAAGTTTCCTCCTCCAGTACCTCTGTGACTCAGATAGCAGATTTCCTTCTCTTCCTGAGAGAAAAATGCGGGTTAGTAGTCTCTACCATCAAGGGCTACAGGAGCATGCTTTCTTCAGTTTTTCGTCACAGAGGATTAAACATATCCGAAGATAAGGACCTCCATGATTTAATCAATTCGTTTGAGACGGTTAAAAGAACCTCTTGCTTAGTCCCTAGCTGGAATCTAGATGTCGTACTGCTCTTCCTGAGGTCCTCAAGATTCGAACCTCCCCATACAACTTCGTTCAGAGACCTCTCGATGAAGACTTTTTCTCTGTGCGTTAGCTTCAGCGAAGAGAGTCAGCGAGCTGCAGGCTCTAGAAGGTGAGGTAGGTTTCCAAGGAGGCTCCGCGGTTTGCTCTTTTCTTCCGACTTTCCTGGCCAAGAATGAAAACCCATCTTCACCGTGGCCCAGGAGCTTCAAAATTAAAAGCTTATCCTCCTTAGTTGGGACAGAAGAGGAGAGATCTCTTTGCCCGGTGAGAAGCCTTAAATTTTATCTTCAGAGGAAGAGAAGACTTGGGGCTAATGCAAGCAATCTCTGGTGCTCCGTAAGGGACCCCAGTAGGCCCTTATCTAAAAATGCCCTCTCATTCTTTATCAGGAATGTTATTAGAGAAGCCCACACATCGTGCAATCAGCAACAGTTTAGTTTTCTGAAAGTCAAGGCGCACGAAGTAAGGGCCATCGCGACGTCTTTGGCTTTCAAGAAGAATATGTCATTGCAAAACCTCATGAAGGCCACTTTTTGGAGGTGTGAATCAGTCTTCTCCAATCACTAGCTAAAAGACGTAACGATTACGTATGAAAAGTGCTTTGGGCTAGGCCCTTACGTATCGGCGGATTCAGTGCTGGGGCAGGGAGCTGAAACACATCCTTTTTAATCTTTTTCCCTGTTAGTTTTTGGTATTGAGTTTTTTGGTTGTACGAAGGAGGTTGCAGGAGGCAGCTCCTTCTTTCGTATACTAATATTTGTAATTGGTTAGGTGATCGGTTGTGCTTGAGGCTCCTTGCGTTTGGTAGTGATAGGCTCTGTGACGTAAGTGGGTTGATCCCCATTGACCAGACCCTGTTTGGATTCTGCCAAGTAAGTGGACTCAGTTCCCATTGGTAGACCCAAAGAGTTCTTCAGCTATAGGTCACGCCCTCGCTGAAACTCTTTAGGCAACGCAGACTAATAGACAGTAACTATGAAGTCTTCTGCCTAGATCAGGTAAGAACCAAGGGTATATATTTTATTCCTTTAACATGTGTTGCCCCCACTTTCTAGGTGAGTATGTGTCTCTTTCCCTCCACCAAGGGTGTCAATCAGCTAAGTATATATCTGGCAGGGAAGTTCATGTACAAAAATGATATTTCTGGGCTCAGTTCGTGTCGCTGCACGAAATATCCTTTAATCCATTATTTCTAAGGTAAATGCACTAACACATACCAGAGAATAAATAAAATAAAGAAAAGGTCAGTACTACTGACTCGCTCACCCTCCAGGAGGGTGTCGGTATGAACACTAGGGCGAGTGAGACCACTACCACGAACCACTTACCAATAGAAATCTCCTACTACAAAACCCCCACTAGAGGGGAGCCGACCCACAGAGTGGGCAGCAACTACTACTACTCCATCCCATGCTGCCGACTGCTGCGCCTCTGGTGGCCATCCTTTTCAGTTAGCGCACTGCGTACACACGTGCCCTTTTTTGCTCTGTGTTTTTTGTGCCCCTTTCTTGGATTTTACTAATTATGGAGCGTGCAGCCATCGCAGCAGCTAAGTTAAGTAATCTATTATTGTTGCTATTGGGTTTTTTTCCGGCCTTGAGTCAGTATTTGCCGTTTTTTAGGTATAAATACTGGCTCCTGGTCGGAAGCATGGCGGCATTGTTCTGCCTCGTGGCGGGTTCGTTCTTGGTCTTCCATACCTAGAACCTTGTCCCTTATTACTTTAGCGCTCTATTACTAGTTATCTATATTATGTTAGGGGTCCAGCCTACTTGGTTTATGTCATGCATGCATGTCTTCTTTACCTTGCGTAGGCTTCTTCCATCCAGACCCTAGCCACAGCTCTTAGTATCGGCCCCGGCTAGCTTTGAGTGGTAGACTTTCTTTCGGGTTAGTCGTACACTCCTGGATTTTTTTCTCCTACTGATTTACTTTCTTACTTTACTTTAATTGTAATTTTTTAGTTATTTTATATTTTTTAGGTTAGCCTACGGCGCCTGGCATATTACGTAGCCTAGGTTCCGTATTTCTTTGGTCCCCACCAGTTATTGCTTCCTCTCATCAGGTCGGTTGCTTCTCTATAGCATCTCACTGATTAGTTGGTTGCTTTAACCTAGGCTATGTTTTTTCGTTGTATTTCTTATGTTACCGCTCCGTGGTCACCATGTGATCGCGAAGCAGCCAGGCGCCCGTCCAGTCACCTTACCCTCCTCCCGCTCTTCCATAGTGCCGGGGGGGGGGGGGGGGGGGGGGTAGGTCTGTCCTCGCTCGCTCCACATACCCGTGCCTGCCTTCCTCTCTCCCTAGGCGGAGGGAGTAGGGGGGCTGGACAGACCCAGGACTGGACTTGACCGTTCTCTTGCTTCATGGCGCGCTCGGATGACTAAGGGGGGGACTGGCCTTGGCCCCCCCCGCCCCCCCCTCGTTACTCCGTCGCTCCGTTGTTGGCTCGAGTCTGTTTCGCCCTCTCGCTCCTTCCCGGTTTACTGGTGCTTTTGATTTTACCGGAGCTCCGGCATTCACGTGGAAGGTTGCTAGTTCACCTTTGCGGGCGGACTGCAGGCGTACAGTTGGTCTTTCCTAACCACCCCGTCTCGCGGATATCGCGACACGAACACCGCCGCGCACCGGATTTATTCCGGTACGTACTAGTTGCTTTAGGCTTAAGTGTTTAGTATTTAATTTAAACTATAGTAAGTTTAATTTAAGCTAGCCTAAGCCGAATCCCTCCGTTACCTACGTTATCACACCGGACCTCTCCGGGGTTCTAGCCTATTCAGGCGGTAAGGGAGGGGTTATGCCCAAAATTTTTTCGCGCTCCGGCATGCAGCGGAGTTCTTTTAGCCTACTAGCCTGTAAGTGATGTCTTTTACGGTACTCATGTATCTTTTCACTTACAGACCACCAACTGTGAGCATCCAGGATGCAATGCCATGCTCCAGGACCCCTGTGGACATGAAGTCTGCAGGTCCCATGCTCCATGCGCGACTCCGCACGGGAATCTACAGGTCTGGTTCCACGAAACCTGCACCATTTGCTACAATCTTGTGAGTCAGCTCTTGGACGGGGTAAGTATTTCCAACTCCGTTCGGTAATCCCAAGAAACGTTGTAGTTCTTAAGTTTAATTTTAATCTCTTATTTTAAGCTTAAGCTCTTTTTATATGGGATGTTGCATCCCCTATGTCTTTAGACTAAGCCTATTACTTAAGTTTTAATTTTAAGTTTAAACTTAAAACTAATAAATGCCCTCTCTTCCAGGCTCCCGCCGTTAGAGATACCGCCCTGGCAACCCTGAGGGCTTGGGTCCGGTCGGTTTCGTAAGAACGCCGCCAAGGGACAGCCCTACATTCTGGAGAAGAGGTTGGCTGTCCTAATCTTCCCCGGCGGCAAGTCAACGGGTTACGTCGGCCCGGCAGAGGCAGCCCCGACTATGGCGGCGATTCAGCAACAGCTTGCCGCTTCGTTAAAGGAACCAGGCCAAGATATCTCGTCGGACGTCGCGACACTTGATTTAAATATAGAGCCCATGGTAGGTGTTGACGACCTGTTGGTCGAGGTAGGTACGTTGGACGCCCAAGGGCTTCCCTTGGGCGCCACTGGCTCTTCTACTCCTGCTAACTCTCCAGCTTCCTTCCAAGGCTTTACAGGAGCTGAGCTCCTTTATACTTCTCCCGACGCTTCAGTAAGACCTAAGGTCAAGGGACAGACGGTTGTAAAAACCCTCAGCAAGACGTCGTCGTCGTCCAAAAAGACTTCGTCGGCGTCAACATCTCGTAAGTCTCCGGCTACAAACCCCGGAGCGGAGAGGTCTAGAGCTTCTGGGTCTAGCTCCAAATCTTCAAGGAGCAGGTCTTCCAAGGAGAGGCCACATACTCCGGCGGAGTCAGCCGTTTCTCCTCTCCCCTTGGTACCTGTTCAGAGTTACCCGACCACCTCCGCAGCAGCTCCGGCTTTGGATCCCAATGCTGGTCTGTTGCAACACATGGGGGACTTGGTCGGCTCTCTGAAGAACAGTATGGAGCAGATGTTCTCCCGGTTGTCCGACAGGATCACGTCCCAGGATAACATCATCGCCGAACTTAGCCAGGCTCCTCTAGCTTCTCCCCCACCTTTCGGCACCGGAATTGCTCAGCTCCCACCTCATGACTCTCTGCCTCCGTTCTCTATGAATAACCCCTGGAGGGTGGCGTCATACGCCCCTTTCCAGGATGGTCTTATTTCAATTCCGGAGTGTGGTACTCGAAGGATAGAGGACCTTTGAGTTCTATTCCGGAGGGTCTACCAACCACCTTTCATTGGTAAAGCCAGGAACTCACTGACGCAGCCATGACTAGAGATGACAAGGTCCCGAAGGAGACAGTTCCACTCTACTCACGTGACCAGGCTTCAAAGAGAATGGCTCAGGTGTTTTAGAGGACATGGATTTTGTTCGAAACACTACGAAAATTCAACCTTTCAAGTAGTCCCTTCATTCCACCTTTTCACAATGGAAGACGGGTGAACATCCAGCTTTCCCTTCCTTACCAAAATTATCTACGGTCACGATTTCCCCGGCGGCCCAGAAGGGGGAGTCGTTGCCACAGCTAAGGGAAGCTGACCCCACATCTCCTTTGCTCCCCCTCACGCTCGGGAATTGACCTTGGGGAGGATTTTAAAACCCAAACCCAACACTTTTTCGGCGGGCAAACTCAAGCCAGACTGTGCTATGGATCAGTTTTTGGTGAGAAGCTGCCTAGACTTCCGGACAGCCTCATTCAGGCTGAATTTGAGTCCAAGACTAGGCTAGCAGGTCCATTAACACCATGGCAATGACGGAAGTGGCAACCATTTCTTACGGCTCTGAGCCCACTCTTTAAGCTTCTCACCAAGTCACTGACACAAACGTTCAGTCTGACATGTTTGAGTTCGCCACAGCCAGAACTAACTGTCGGAAACATGGTTCCTCCAGGAAGCAACTATTCGTCATGAGCCGAATAAGTTGCTTTCATCCAACATCTGGGGAGCAGACCTCTTCCCTGATGCAATGGTAAAGGAGGTCCAGGCGGAAGCGACAAGGCTTAACCAAAGCCTTAAGGATCGGTTGGGGTCTCACCGCAAAGGAGACGCCAAGACAACCAGCAAGGGGTAAGGCTCAGAGGAAACCCAGACGTTTTCAGCCTTACCAGAGAAAGCAACAACGCTTCGCCCAGCCTGTTTCGACTGTTCCGTTGGGTACAGTCAGCCCAAACCCTCTACCTCCAAGGCTCAATCACAGCCCATCTACGTGATTTCCCCCAGCCTCACCTTCCACCTCTTACGCTGTCTCCCCAGCCTTCAACCAGTGTTCGAAGGCCAGGCCTTTCAGCAGTATGACCGCTCGGGTAGGGAGGCAGAGGTAAGGGATCCTTTAGTCAGAAAGAGGAAATCAGGAAGGCTCCTTAACAGGGGAAAACACTTCCGGGAGGCCGCGGAGGTTACCAGCAGCAATGAGAACTTGAGGTAGGAGGGGGAGGCTGTTTAAATCTCTTCCCGGCAACCGGTGGGGATTCAGCAAGTGGGCACAAATATTGTGTCGAAAGGCCTGGGTTGGAGTTGGACTGCGAATCCGCCTCCACCCAGACCTTTCCTTCAACTTACCATCAAAAGAATTGACGAGTATGCGGAGGACCTCCTTCAGAAAGGAGCAATAGCGAGAGTCACAGATTAAAATTTCAAGGGCGCTTATTCAGCGTTCCAAGAAAGGCTCACAAAAAAGAAGGGTAATCTTAGACTTATCCCCTTTAAACTTGGCCATTCGCTGCGACAAGTTCAAAATGCTCACCATCTCGCAGGTGCGGACTTACTTCCCCGTGGGGCCGTCACCACCTCTATCGATCTTACAGACGCATACTATCATATCCCTATTGCAAGACACTTTCGCCCTTATCTGGGCTTCAAGATAGGAGATCAAGCATTCTCCTTCAAGGTAGTTCCCTTTGGTCTGAACGTGGCACCCAGGGTGTTCACGAAGTTGGCGGAAGTAGTCGTCCAACAACTGAGGTCTCAGGGGATAATGGTAGTAGCGTATCTCGACGATTGGTTGATTTGGGCTCCAACAGTCGAGGAATGTCGCAAAGCCACACTGAAAGTAATCCAGTTCCTAGAGTATCTAGGGTTCAAGATAAACAGGACAAAATCAAGACTCACTCCGGAGTCCAACTTTCAGTGGCTGGGCATTCAATGGAATCTATCCTCCCATACTCTGTCGATTCCATCAGCCAAGAGAAAGGAAATAGCGAAGTCAGTAAAGCAATTTCTAGGACACAAACTTGCTTCAAGGAGAAGCCAGGAAAGAATCCTGGGTTCACTCCAATTTGCATCAGTGACAAACATCTTGATGAAAGCCAAACTGAAAGACCTAACCAGAATCTGGCGCTCACGAGCAAATGTCAGATCCAGGGACAAGTTGTCATCAGTCACAGATTCTAGGAAATTCGTCTACCCCTTGGGCAAAAGTAAGAACCTGTCAATATCAGTACCCCTTCAGTTTCCTCCTCCGGGGATTACCATCCACACAGACGCTTCATTAAGCGGCTGGGGAGGATATTCTCAGTTCAAGAAGGTTCAAGGAACCTGGTCACCCCAGTTCCGCCAGCTTCACATAAACGTACTAGAAGCGATGGCAGTGTTCTTGACTCTGAAAAGGTTATGTCCGCCAAAGAACTCCCACATAAAGCTAGTTCTGGACAGCGCAGTGGTAGTCCATTGCGTAAACAGGGGAGGCTCCAAGTCACGACATCTGAATCATGTCATGGTAGCCATCTTCTCCCTGGCGGACAAGTTCAGTTGGCACCTCTCCTCCACCCATATAGCTGGAGTGAGAAACGTCATAGCAGATGCTCTATCCTGCTCAGTTCCTCTGGAGTGGCGGAATGGTCACTGGACAACAGTTCGTTCCAATGGATTCTCCGGAGGGTTCCAGGTCTACAAGTAGATCTATTCGCATCTCAAGCGAACCACAAACTCTCATGTTATGTGGCCCCCAACCTGGACCCTCTTGGCCTATGCCACGGACGCCCGTGTCCATAGATTGGAACAACTGGGAGAAGATTTATGTCTTTCCTCCAGTGAATCTTCTCCTGAAGGTACTGAACAAACTCAGGACGTTCAAGGGTCAAGTAGCTCTAGTAGCCCCAGACTGGCCGAAGAGCAATTGGTACCTCTGATTCTGGAATTGGGTCTTCGTCCTCTTCGAATTCCCAATCCCAGGCTCTCCCAGTCAGTACAAACTAAGACTGTGTTCGCTTCCTCAGGAATTCTCAAAACCCTAACTTTATGGACTTCATGAAGTTTGCGGCTAAAAGAGATGCAGATATTGATCCACGAAATATTCTTTTCTTGGAATCTGATAAAAGAGATTCAACTTTGAGACAGTATGATGCTGCAGTCAAAAAGTTGGCAACCTTCCTGAGAGAATCAGATATTAGAATCATGACAATCAATTCAGCTATATCCTTTTTCAGATCTTTATTTGAAAAAGGCTTAGCAGCTAGCACTATTACGACAAACAAGTCAGCCTTGAAGAAGATTTTTCAACTCGGGTTCAACATAGACTTGACAGACTCTTACTTCTCGTCTATTCCCAAGGCTTGTGCTAGACTTAGAACTTCAGTGAGGCCTACGTCAGTATCGTGGTTCTTGAATGATGTTCTAAAGCTGGCTTCAGAAACAGACAATACGACATGTTCATTCATAATGCTCTTAAGAAAAACTCTATTTTCATACAATCAACTTACCTGTCAGATATATACATAGCTAAGACTCCGTCGTCCCCGACAGAAATTCAAATTTCGCGCCACTCGCTACAGGTAGGTCAGGTGATCTACCGGCCTGCCCTGGGCGGCAGGACTAGGAACCATCCCCGTTTTCTATCATATTTTCTCTGTCGCCGGTGGTATCAACATTGTTGTTATTACCTCCTGACTTAGATTCATTTTTCAACATTTGATCAACGTTTTTTGGCTTTTTGGTGACGTATTTGGATCGTGTTTTGGCATTCGCTACTGTGGACTGTTTTTGGAATAACTCTTTTGGATTTTTCTTAGTATGTCTGATTCTAATGTGAGTGTGAGAATGTGTGTGAATGTAGGCTGCAGGGTGAGGATACCGAAGGCTTCGGTTGATCCTCACACTGTATGCCGTAAATGTTAGGGGGTTCAGTGTTTTGCTATTAATACTTGTAAGGAATGCGAGGGATTGAATGCAGAAGAGTGGAAGACTTTGACTTCTTATTTGAAGAAGTTAGAGAGGGATAGAGTTAGACGACTGAAAGGTGTGGAGTTTCAAGCCTATTGAGCCTTTCACGGATAACTTCTAATCCTACTGATGTAGATTCTCCCTATATATCTCATTCTCAGAGTGCTTTTTCGGATTCGGCATCGGAAATCGCCAATCTGAAAGCTACTATTAGAGACATGAAGTCCAAGATGGCTGACTCCAAAGGTAAGGCTAGTGATAGTGAACATTTCAGTGAAGTGAGTTACTCCCAGTGTTGTGGAGGGGGCGTTTGATCGTCCCTGCGACGCTCCCAGGCCTAGACCTCTTCCAAGCTCCCATGCCAGAGGAGAAGGAAAGTCGAAAGCCTTAAGAGGTCGTGGGGAATCCCCAACGGTCAGACGTCCCTTCAGCTAGCTCTGCTTCATGGCAGGCGGCTCAAGGGCGCTATAGAAAAAGCGTCTTTCGCGAGTGTTTCTCGTCCTCTCCCTCTCCCTCACCTAAACGAGGGTGGAAGGAGTCGAACTTGTCGAGACCGCTGAAGCGTCATATGAAGCCTGACATAGATTCGAGCCCAGAGCGCTTCTCAGATGACGCTCCGTCTGCTATTAAGAAAGCGAAGGTGCGTCAGCGTCACCTGACGCTTGCGCGGAAAGTACCCCTTCATTCTTCTTCCCCGAGTGATGACGAAAGGCCGTCATGCACTAGACGTGGGAGAAGCGTCAAGAAAGATAATTATGGCAGTTCAGGAACAACTGTCATCTCTTGTGGGAGTTTTAGCGCCCCGTCGGAAGGACGTGACGCTTCCAATTAAGAAGTCTCGTCCTCTCTCACCTGCTCAAAGAGAAGCGTCAGACAGACGTGAAACTGCTAAACGTCTTGCCGAAGCTTCGAGTTCGAGAGCTAGAACGGGGGCTTACGAGAGTTTTCGTAAAGCCAGAGAAACGTAAGACGTCTTTTAGAAGTGAAGCGTCATTGAAAGCGGATCTTAGACGTGACGCTCCGTCCAATATTGTGACGCCAAGTAGGACGCCTTTAGAGAGCGGAGCGTCTTCCAGGCGCGAAGCGTCATCAAGACGTCAGCAAGAGACGTCAGCCAGGACGCTCGGAGAACGGGAAGCGTCATACAAGGCGTCTTCTAAAGTTCAAGAGAAGCCGGAGCTGTGACTCCTTCCAAGTCTTTTAGAGCGGGAAAGAGGAAGGAGTATCATTCCCTTAGCCCCTCTCCTATTAGGAGTTTGTCTCCTCCAGAAGAGGAAAGTTCAGAAAGGAGAACGGAGACTCAGATAGATCCCGATGGAGGAAAACTCGGATGATGAATATCATGGAAGAGAGGGTCTGTCCAACTATAAGGTTTTGACTACCCTGCTTCTGGAGGAGTATGGAGACGAGTTGACTCCTGCTGCTCCTCCTTCTCCGCGTTCGCTCTTTTCCAGTGCTAAGACGAAGAAGCCTTCGTTTTTTCTAAAAATGAAACCCACCATCTCGATGAAGAGGGCATTAAACGCCTTAGACTCATGGATGAAGTCTAAGAAAGACTTAGTCAGGACGTCTTTTGCATGCCTCCAGCAAGATTAGCTGGGAAAAGAGGCATATGGTATAAGACGGGAGAGAATATGGGTATCTCTCTCCTTCTACAACAGAGGCAGATTTTTCGACTTTAGTTGACGCTTCACGTCGACAAAGTCTCAATTCAGCACGAATTACGTGGGGTATTTCGGAACTGGATCATCTCCTCAAGGGACTCTTTCATGTATTGGAAGTCTTCAACTTCTTAGATTGGTCCCTTGGGGTGATGTCCAAGAAAGCCCATGATTCGGAAGGAATCGAACCTGAAGCCCTGTTATGCATTTTGTCTTGCATTGACAAAGCGGTACAGGATGGATCTTTGAAATCTCTTCATTATTTGGAGCAGGTCTTTTAAAGAAAAGGACAGTGTATGGCGCCTTCTTAACAAAGGCAGTCTCGCATGCTCAGAGGGCAGCTCTACTGTATTCGCCTCTTTCTGACTTTTTGTTCCCTTCTCAGTTGGTGAAGGACGTTGCTCACTCTTTAACTGAGAAGGCGACTCAGGATCTTCTGACGCAGTCAGCTAGGAAGAAGAAACCTGTTTCGACATCTGACAAGAAAGGACCTAGTACATCAATGCAGCCCTTTCGAGGTGGTCCGACCTCCAGACCTCCCGCAAGAAGGAAGGCTCCGGAGAAGAGAGGTAGGTCTGCCTTTCGTCCCTTTAAAAAGGGAAAATGAAACATCTCTCCTCCAAGCACCAGTAGGTGCCAGGCTCCTGGGATTCGTGGAGGCCTGGACACTGATAAACGCAGACGCGTCTTCATTGGCTATCATAAGGAAGGGATATCGTATCCCTTTCCTGAACACTCCCCCCCTAACGTCAATACCAAGGGAACTATCAGCCAAGTACAAGGACCCTGTGCTGAGGGATACTCTTCGATCGATGGTGGAACAAATGTGGGACAAGAGAGCGATAGAACTAGTACTGGATCAAAACTCCCCGGGGTTTTACAATCGCCTTTTTCTAGTGGCGAAAGCCTCGGGAGGCTGGAGACCAGTACTGGACGTCAGCTCTCTGAACAAATTTGTTCAGAAGGAGAAGTTCTCCATGGAGACTTCTGCTTCAGTCCTAGCGTCATTACGACAAGGAGATTGGATGGTGTCTCTAGATCTCCAAGACGCCTACTTTCATGTCCCCATCCACCCTTCATCGAAGAAGTACCTCCGTTTCATGACGGGGGGAAGGATCTTTCAATTCAGAGCCTTGTGTTTCGGCCTGTCCACAGCTCCTCAGGTCTTCACAAGCCTGATGAAGAATGTGGCGAGGTTTCTTCACCTCAAAGGAGTAAATATCTCTCTGTATCTGGACGACTGGCTCATCAGGGCCAAATCAGAGAGACAGTGCTTGGAGGACCTAATTTTAACTCTAGATTTGATCAAAGCGTTGGGATTGCTCGTGAACCTCGAGAAGTCTCAGCTGACCCCCAGACAAGACCTAGTCTATCTGGGGATTCGGATGGATTCTCGGGGTTTTCGAGTTTTTCCTTCGCAAGAGAGAATCGCGAAAGGTTTGCGAATAGTCTCTCTCTTCTTAGAGAAGGAACAAACGTCAGCGAGGAATGGTTGAGCCTTCTGGGGACGCTTTCCTCGCTACAACAATTCTTCCCTCTAGGAAGACTACATGTACGTCCGCTTCAATTCTTCCTCAAGAGGTCTTGGAGCTGGAAAACCGGACAACTGTCGGACGTTTTTTTTCCCATTCCAATGGAGACAAAGTCACACCTACAATGGTGGTTGCTCCCTCTGGAAGAGAACAAAGGGATCTCTCTAAGAACACAGAACCCAGACCTAGTGTTGTTCTCCGACGCGTCGGAGAGAGGTTGGGGAGCGACATTAGGCTCAGAAGAGTGTCAGGCACCTGGGAACCAGCACAGGTGACTTGGCACATAAACTGCAAAGAGCTCTTCGCCGTACATCTGGCTTTGAAGAGCCTAGAACCTCTGGTATTAAACAAGGTAGTGCAAGTAAATGTGGACAACACCACCGCACTTGCCTACATTCGGAAACAGGGAGGGACGCACTCCTCGTTCCTTTACGAGCTGACGAGAGACTTATTACTTTGGACGTCTCACAGGAACATCTCCCTACTGACAAGGTTCGTACAGGGAGTAAAGAATGTGAGGGCGGACAGGCTCAGCAGGAGGAACCAGGTCCTTCATACAGAATGGACACTACACGAGGGAGTGTGTCTCGATCTCTGGTCGCTGTGGGGGACTCCTCATGTGGATCTCTTCGCAACATGCATTTCAAAAAGGCTCCCAGTGTTTTGCTCGGTCGTGGAAGATCCAAGAGCACTTATGGTAGACTTCCTTCCTGCTAAATTGGTCTCGAGTAGACGTTTATGCTTTTCCCCCATTCAAAATCCTGGGGTTAGTAATGAAAAAGTTTGTGGCGTCAAAGGAGACGAGGATGACGTTAATAGCCCCCTTTTGGCCGGCCCAGGATTGGTTCACGGAGGTGGTAGAGTGGATCGTAGACTTTCCAAGATCCCTACCAAGAAGGACGGATCTTCTCAGACAACACACTTTCAAGAGGTACCATCAAAACCTCCCCGCTCTCGCTCTGACTGCCTTTCGACTATCGAAAGACTTGTCAGAGGGCGAGAGGCTTTTCTCGCGAAGTGGCAAGCGCGATCGCGAGAGCACGCAGAACCTCCACTACGAAAGTATACCAGTCGAAATGGGAGGTATTTAGAAGGTGGTGTAGAGCCAAGAAGTTGTCCTCCTCCTCTACCTCTATAGCGGAAATTGCTGATTTCTTGCTATTCCTGAGAGTAAAATCTCATCTAGCCGTATCCACAATAAAGGGATACAGAAGTATGCTCTCGGCTGTATTCAGGAACAGAGGATTAGATCTGGCAAATAACAAAGATCTCCACGATCTCATAAGATCTTTTGTGAGGACTTTTCAAAGTCTAAGGTGGGAACCAGTACCTCCGAACTGGAACCTGGACGTAGTCCTCAAATATCTGTCTTCTCGGATAGATTCGAACCTCCTCATCTGGCATCGTTTAGAGACATAACTAGAAAATGTCTATTCCTATTATCTTTAGCTACGGCAAAGAGAATTAGTGAATTACAAGCTCTGCAGGATAAAGTAGGATTCAAGGGAGACTCGGCTATTTGCTCGTTTAAGACCCTGTTTTTAGCGAAAAACGAGAATCCCACGAATCCCTGGCCTAAGTCATTCGAAGTCAAAGGAATGTCGAGTCTCGTAGGCAGAGAAGGAAGCAGAGAGGTCTCTATGCCCTGTTAGAGCGCTGAAGTTCTACCTTCAGAGAAAGCGTCAGTTGGGAGGCTCTAGACAAGGTCTTTGGTGCGCGGTAAAAGACCCCACAAGACTGATGTCCAAGAATGCTCTGGCGTTCTTTGTAAGAAACGTCATTACGGACGCTCATAAGGTCTGTCCTGACGAACAGTTACAAATACTGAGAGTAAAAGCTCATGAAGTAAGAGCGGTTGCGACGTCTCTCTCGTTTTATAAGAATATGTCGCTTAAAAACATCATAGACACGACATATTGGAGATGCAACTCAGTATTTGCATCTCATTACTTGAAAGACGTGCGTGTGACGTATGAGAAGTGTTTTTCTCTAGGTCCTATCGTATCGGCAGATACGATTCTGGGTACGGGAGCCGACACCAATCCTTAATGTATATACTGTTCTTCTTTTTTGGATATGGTCGAGAGTCTCTTCGAACAATGGAGGACTTAGGCTCGCACGGGCGGCCGTCTATGTTGTTCAGTAAGAGAATTCTTGTCATATCCAATTAGTTGAGTATAATTTTTTTTTGAAAATTATGTATGTGTGCGTAGTGGTTTTTGAGTTACGGTTGTTGTGACGAGTTCGGGGATAACTCGTAACAATCCTTAGTTCAAAATATGGTTAGGATCAGGTGGTCGGGATTGGTTGTGTGCTCCTTCATAAGGTGTATTGTCATATAAGTGGATCAGCACCCATTGACAAAGTCCTTTTAGGCTCTGCCGAGTAAGTGGATAAGACCCCATCGGCAGACCCACAAGAACTCTTGGCCATAGATCACATATCTCGCTAAAGTTTCTTGAGGTGATGCAGACTACTGGGCAAACACCCACGAAGTCTACCACCTATCAGGTAGGAACCAAGGTTTTATTTATACCTACAACATATGTTGTTTACCTGTCTATTCCATATAGTAGCTGTCTCTTACCCTCCACCGAAGGGTGCCAATCAGCTATGTATATATCTGACAGGTAAGTTGATTGTATGAAAATGATATTGTTATGATACAATAAAGTTTCATACATACTTACCTGGCAGATATATACAATTAAAGGCCCACCCAGCCTCCCCGCAGGAGACAGGTGGAAGAGAGAAAATATGATAGAAAACGGGGATGGTTCCTAGTCCTGCCGCCCAGGGCAGGCCGGTAGATCACCTGACCTACCTGTAGCGAGTGGCGCGAAATTTGAATTTCTGTCGGGGACGACGGAGTCTTAGCTATGTATATATCTGCCAGGTAAGTATGTATGAAACTTTATTGTATCATAACAATATCATTTTTATTAAGCCTGGCTTCAGGAGCTAGAATTTCAGAACTGTCGGCGTTATCCAGAGATCCGAATCATATAGAATTTCTTCCCACAGGGGAAGTTCTACTCTCTCCGGAACGTAGCTTTTTAGCAAAGAATGAGGATCCTTTGATGAGGTGGGAACCGTGGAAGGTTATACCCCTTCCACAAGATGTTTCTCTTTGTCCAGTATCGACCTTACGAGCCTTTCTGTCCAGGACATCCTCATCCTCGTCGGGTCCTCTCTTTAAGAGAGAAAAAGGTGGCACTTTATCTATTAAAGGTATCAGGCAACAGATCCTGTACTTTATTAAGCAAGCCAACCCTGATTCCTTCCCTAAAGCTCATGATGTCAGGGCAGTTGCTACCTCAATTAACTATTTCCAACACATGAATTTTGATGATTTAAAAAAGTGTATTGGATGGAAATCGCCGACAGTATTTAAGCGTCATTACTTAAAGTCCTTGGAAGCTCTGAAATTTTCAGCAGTTGCGGCGGGTAACATAGTTTCCCCCGACTCTGCTTAATCTTAAGTTGAAGATCCAGTTCTCCTTTCTACCTATCTCATTCAACAGTTTGTCTATACCTACCATGTTCATCTACGTCTACCTTGAGTCTTAGCTGCTCTTGTGATGGTACAGTGGGTGTCCCTTATTTTTTTTGCTAGGGTCACCCACAATTCTTTGTATATTCTGATCTCTATGATGTGGTCCCCCTTATTTTTATGCTAGGGTGACACATCTACATTTGCAATGGTTACGGGTTTTGTGTACTAAGTCATATACATTGTTTATTATATTATTGTCTAAGTTTGTTCAAATTCAATTTATTATTATAATTGCTTTATTTACTTTATACATATTAACTATACACAAATGTTAAGTTCTACATATATTCCATGTAAGCCCTGTACATATATGTTAACTTTAAGTTAATTTTAAGGAATATTTTCTATCTTGTATAATTGTGTATATGTATATTTCTTAGCAATTATATTTCTTCATTTTATTTTAAGTTTTATTGAGACCTTATTTATTTATTTTCTTTACAATCTTGTGCTAATTCTCTGGTACGATTTCGCGCAGCGACACGAACTGAGCCCAGAAAAGGGATTTTGATGTAAGGAAAAATCTATTTCTGGGCGATTGGTTCGTGTCGCCCAGCGAAATCCCACCCTACCCATCCCTGCGCTCAAGATTGTCTGCTAACTTCAGGATGGCCACCAGAGGCGCAGCAGTCGGCAGCATGGGATGGAGTAGTAGTAGTTGCTGCCCACTCTGTGGGTCGGCTCCCCTCTAGTGGGGGTTTTGTAGTAGGAGATTTCTATTGGTAAGTGGTTCGTGGTAGTGGTCTCACTCGCCCTAGTGTTCATACCGACACCCTCCTGGAGGGTGAGCGAGTCAGTAGTACTGACCTTTTCTTTATTTTATTTATTCTCTGGTATGTGTTAGTGCATTTACCTTAGAAATAATGGATTAAAGGATATTTCGCTGGGCGACACGAACCAATCGCCCAGAAATAGATTTTTCCTTACGTCAAAATCCCTTTGTTAGTATACAATAAAGTTTTGTACATACTTACCTGGCAGATATATACGATTGATGGCCCGCCCAGCCTCCCCTCAGGAGACAGGTGGAAGAAAAAATCTGACAAGAAAGGGGGACTGGTTCTTACACCCGCCACCCAGCGGCAGGTAAGGTAGATCACCTGACCTACCTGTAGCGTGTGCTGCGAGTTTTGAATTTTCTGTCGTGACGTCAGAGACGTAAGCTAAGTATATATCTGCCAGGTAAGTATGTACAAAACTTTATTGTATACTAACAATATCATTTTCACGAAGCGACACAGGCTGATCCCAGAAAAGAATGTATTAGCCGGTAGCTTCAGCTGAGCTGCAATCTATCCTAAGTAAAGGACTCCAGGTTTGTATGGTTTGGGAAATAATACATTTTACTTACAAAAATGTCATTTTGTACATTTCATTCCAGAAAGAAGAAACATAATAAAGAAAATGGCTGTCAAGCAAAGAAGTTCTCGAAAACCTCCTGGCGTAGGTAGGCATGCAGCAAAGGGAGACTCAAATGTTAGGCGAGTACAATATTTGCTTTCTTGCATTTGGCATACATTGCATAAATAATTGAATGGGTGAATACAAATTTGGTTCTACACATATACAAACCATAATGTTTTTACATAGGGATTTAACGTGCGAATGCAAGCTGGTACAGCCACTTAAACTTATTGACAAGGTAGTAAACTACTGACAGGCAGGGGGGCGGGGGCCTGGCCTATCGTTGGTCTATACTCCAGTTTACTTCCAGAAAGTTCAGATGTTTTTCTTGACTGACTTTTTCTGTACAAATTTAATTTTTTTCTTTTATTTTTTTCTTTTATTAAACTCGAGTTTCCTTTTTCTTATGTGGGTATGGACTATGCGTTTGGGCTGCAATTGTTCAAACCCATCGGTCAAGACTATTTTCATCGAACGCATAACAGCTTTTTTGCTCCATATTTTCCAGGTGTATGGACCAGGTTTACAGGTGTCAGTGAATGTGGAATGTTCCCCCTGCTTTTGTATGGTTGGGTGACCATAGTAACAAGCACATAATTACTTCAACCTTTCTCACCGTCAGTTCTTTTGAATTGCAGAGAGATGGGCTTGCATGGCTCATTTGCACTGACCATTGGCTTCCACTACTCAACCTATGGGCCATGTCAGGTTTGCTGATAATTGGGGGGTGTTCTCCCTATCTTTCCTCAGTTGGGTGACCAGGGTGATAGGGAAACATTTTGACTCTTCCTCAGCAATCTTTGGGAATCATATGGGTAAGAGTTTGCATGGCCCATTTGCGCTTCTCATTTGTTTCTCGATTATACTCAGATTTTAATTGAGGTTTATTTACTTTTTAGGAACCAGTGTTATTATATCGTGAAAGAAGAGTGGTAGGAACCAGTGTTATTATATCGTGAAAGAAGAGTGGTCGAGTTAAGTAATATTTGGGGAGTGAATCATACATTTTAATTATGCTACTTACCCAGTAATTACATAGCTATAGTTTCTGTTATTCTCAGCAATATAGATTCAAAATGTACTGCTAAGCAAGAATCGAGCCCAAACGGTATAGGGGACCGAATGGGGCACGAAACAAAGTAACACGCGGGAGTGAGCCGCGAATGGCGGCGTAGGGACGGTACCGCATGGGACGCCGCCTATAAAAAACCTAAATAAATCGGTTAAATGTGCCCATGGCAGTCCCTAAATGGTGTTAAACATTAATAGCAGTACTTAACTTGGATGCAGAAGAAGCTTGACGTTCCATGGCGAATACAGAAGAATTCCAAAGTGAACACAACACAGAGCAGAAAAACGTGCAGTGTGGATCATGCTATCGAAAGGAAAGGAAGGAATGACGTCAGAGGCGCTAGCCGTAACGATAGCGAGTAGTGGGCCTTAGATCGGCTCCTCTGTAGTTGAGGGATATTGAAGAAGGATAAATCTAAATGGCAAAGGACCTCTGGTAGTGGTTTCACTCGCCCTAGAAACCATACCGACACCTTAAATAAGGTGAGCAAGCCAGAATATTCTGGCATTTCCATATTAGCTTTTTTGTCTGGTATTATAGCAATATTTATACCTTAGAAATGTGTGCTAAAGGGACATTTCACTGGGCAACACAGGCCCTTGCCCAGAAATAGATTTTTCCTTCGTCAAAATCCCTTTTAGTAGCGATCTTTTGACTAAATCATTTTTACAATGAATAACGCAACAAAGTGACATATCAATTAGCTAATAAGCAAGTAGTGTTGATATGGAAACACTGCATTAGCTATCTTCCTGGTAGAGTAGCGTAATAATGTAAACATTGCTTTCGTTATCAGAATGACGTTGGTGTTGAATTTTATTTCCACGAGGTATGTTGGCAGGATTAATAATTATTGTTTTAAGGTGTTTTCACCACTTTTCCTTATTAGCGTGTTTGCTACTGCAACAAATTTGCAATAAATTTAAACGCTTATCAATCTTCCCAAAATTAAGTGTAAAGGTGTAATGTAGCAGGAGAAAACTAGTTATGATGGATTTTCGGAGGACAGTCTATTGAAATCCTATTAAAAGCATGAATAAAATTATTATTGATATATTATTATTATTGATATAATATTATTATTGGAAACAAGGAAACAACTTTCTCTGAAAACGTACAGGGGCCCACTACAGAGAGAACATCCCTATAGAGGGCTGTACTTAAAACCAGTTAAGGGAACAAAGTAATGTTGATTTAGCATGCCTGCTTAGCTTGAATCAAAACAAAGCTGTTAGGGAGCTATACTGATAAAATAGTATGCTTGCCATCAAAGCTATTAGTTTACCTGGTGCCAAGTTATTCTGGCTGATCTTGTCTTTAGCCATATGTTTGACCTAAGATTATGTCTTGCATTTATCTCATAGTTTACTGAGCTCAGTAGCGTCTGGGCCCGACTGCCCAGTTGCGCCTAGAAGCATCCACGAGCGTCCAGCAGATCCACGGCAGTGTCCAGTGGCACCTAGTAGCATTCACGAGTTCCAGTATTGTAAGCTACACAGGTGTTCAAGTAATTTTCATGTAGGACACCTTGTTAGATAAATTCTTGGGTATTCCACTCGGGTGTGAGAGATGTGTATTTCTGGTGATAGGAGTTCACTCTCGACGTAGTTCGGAAGTCATGTAAAGCTGTTGGTCCCGTTGCTGAATAACCACTGATTCTATGCAACGTAAATACACCATACAAACAAACAAAACAAAACAAAACTTAGTCAGATAACACTATTCCAGTTTGTTTTGTTTTTGCTCTCCTGCCACTTGCTCTTTAGTTTTAATTATATAACTTGCCCAGTGGTTGCACAGCTATAAGTTCCACTTAAAGGTGTGTAGTTGCTGGGTAGGTATTATTGAAACTTATTTTATTATATGAAAATTTAATTTTTATAATTGGAAAGACATCTGTAAGGAAGTTTTTATGAATAGGACTTACCTGGCAGTTATATATACGTATACAGTGGTCCCCCCGTATTTGCGGGGGATGCGTACCAGACCCCCCCGCGAATAGTTAGAATCCGCGAACGTTTGGAACCCCTATAAAAACGCTAAAAACAGCCTATTTTGTTAGTTAAAGCTTAAGAAAAACCACTAAAAATTTTCATACTTGGTTTTTTTAATAGTTTCATCACAAAAAGTGTATTTTATGATGAAATTGATAACAAAAACCAGGAATTTGTGGATATTTCTCATAGAAAAATACCGCGAATGCGCGAATTTTCCGCGAATAATGCAGGGAAACGTTCCCGAGAGAAATCCGCGAATGTGTGAGTCCGCGAATCCGGAGAACGCGAATACGGGGGGTCCACTGTATAGCTATATTCTCTATCGGTCCGGCAGATTTTTCAAAACTCGCGGCAACCGCCGAGTGGTAGGTGTTCGGTTAGGTGATTAACAACCCTTACAGGGTGGTACTTGGAATCATTCCCATTTTCTATTCCTCAGATCATCTCTGCCGGTTGGACTGACAACATTGTTGCTAGTCCGCCGTCGGGTTTTTCACTTGCTTCCCTGTGTCACTGTATTTCTGCTGATAATTGGGGACGTATTCTGTGGATTGGCAATCGCTTTTGTGGCTTGTGTTTTGGATTATTCTTTTGATGAGAATTCCTGATAATTGTTGCTACAATACTCGGGAATCTTGCCAAATGCTCTAATTCCTTGGAATTTCTGCCATTCTCAGTGTTAGGGTTTTTTGTAATTTCCAAACGCTCTGGCGAGACAGACATTTCCGGTAATTGTTATGAAAGCCAGGAGTCTCACTAAGCCATTAAATTCCTTGGCATTTCTAGCATTCGCAGAGTGATTTGGTATTCTGAGATTTCCAAACACTCAGGCAACAGGCATTCCTGATGATTATTACAATAATCAGGAGTCTCACCGAGCACCTGGATCCCTTGTTTTCGTTGGCACTCACCGAGTGCTCAGCATCATATTACCGAGTACCAGGGTGAGACAAGGCTCACCTGATTTTGTTCTTACACGTAATACAAACCCTCGGTCCTTTACATAAGGAATTACTTTCAGCGTAGTCTGGAAATTGGTCATAAGAGAATTACAAGGTAGTTAGGCAGTAACTGCTTGTCTGATAGTCAGGAGTCCCGCCCGACTGGACGTAAACATTCCACTTTGCTTTCGGCCACCGTCATGTGCAGACATTCTCTCTGCCCGCTTCTGTCGTCGGATTGTGAGAGTGTTTGTTTTGTGTTTTTGGTTTATGAGTGTTTTGTTTTGCTTTCTTATTTTTTTGCAATGAAAACCCAAAACTTGGGTAAGCCTCTTAGCCCCCCATTTGCGGCTGTTGTTTGAATTATTGTTGGTATTGAATGTTTGAAGGTGTTGTGCCTGTGTTGTGAGTTTGTTGTGCTTGTGAATTCTGTTGGGTTGTAGATGAGTTGTTGGAGTTGTGAGTTGTTTAGTGTTGTTGTTGTGGTTCCTTGAAGTTGTTGGCGGTGTTGACTTGTTGGGTTATTGTTTTTTTTGTATGAATAGTGATTATTTGT
The DNA here is from genome assembly GCF_015104395.2 of Macrobrachium nipponense. NCBI lineage: Eukaryota > Metazoa > Arthropoda > Malacostraca > Decapoda > Palaemonidae > Macrobrachium > Macrobrachium nipponense. The sequence continues at coordinate 93,446,367 of NC_061100.1, read as the reverse complement.
GCAGTGGTCTTTTGTTGTATAGTTATTGAATTGTTGTGTGGATGTTGTCCTTGTTCAGTTGATTGTGTGTTGTGTTATGATGGGTAGCCTAGCTTAGTTATAGTATATCCAGCGGACAGCAGCGCAGCTTCTCACCGAGTCTGAGATGAGTACATGTGTTTGTGTTTTGAGTTTTTTGTTATTTAGTTTGTGTAATCCCACCACAGTTTTTGAAAGTAAATTGCATTTTTCATAACTATACAAACCTGATGTCCTTTACATTAATGCCCACCATATGCCACCCCTCAATCTGAAACCTGGGCTGAAACACAAAAGTGGAATGTTTGTAAAAGTTTTTTTCTTTCTCTTTGTTATTAGTCAGTCTTTTTCTTTTGTAGTTTTGGTTTGTATTTGATTCTCTTTTAGTTTTGTTATATGGGAGTTATCTTTCATCTACAATGCGTTGCATTTAAAATCTCTCTTAGGAACTTATGGTTATATATTGTAGGATACTTAAGTTTTTCTGGACGTCTTACTATCTTAATTAATTTAATTTAATTCTTTTCACTGATCCATTCTCTCAGGAGGCTTTGGCATGGATATGTATCATTGGATTCGTGGCAAGTTAAACACCACATTGTTTATCTTAATTATTATTATAACACACAAGTTCACTGTCCAAACACACACAATTTTTCACAGGGTACAGAGTATCAACTGACACATGTTTGGCATCCAGAGTTGAGTTCCTAACTAACTTTTCTATGCTTTTCAAATGAGCCCTGAACCTCTTCCTGCATTTCAGACTCCTCCTTCTTGGCTACTGGAGAACATCCTACTTTTTCATAATAGGTTCCTCCAGCTTCCGGTGCCACCCTAGGCGACTCCTAGTGGTTGTCGTAATCCATCGTAACCACCCACTTGAGGGGTGAAAGTTCGCTCTCCCAGCCTACCTCATCACTTTCTTGTTGTGGCAAAGGTGCTGGGTTTATGGTTCTCACTTTTTAAACATCCTATTTGCATTCGGTTTCTACCCCTCTCTCTACCTCTCCTTCGCCTTCATCTACCATAACTCCACTAGTAGATTTCCCTAGCTAATATTCCTACATAATTTTTCACACAGACTTCTGTTTTCTTAACCCTCTTACGCCGATTGGACGTATTAAACGTCGAGTCAAAATGTCTCCCGTATGCCGATTGGACGTATCATACGTCGGCTCAAAAAAGTTTTTTTAAAAATTCGCGGAAAAATACTTATAGGCCTACCAGCCGAAAACTTTTGTATCACGCGCCTTGGGGGATGCTGGGAGTTCACGGATCAAGGCGTTGTTTTGTTTACAATCGCTACGCAGGCGCGCAAGCGCGAATTTCTTTCTTATCGCACTAAAAAGTATCAGTGACACATCTCGGAAATTATTTCGTCACTTTGACATAATTATTGCACCGTTTTAAATTATCCTTTACATGAAGTATTATATATGAAAATGTGCGCAATTTCATGCACAATACAACTAAAAAATACTCATGATTGTAGCTTTTATCAATTTTGAAATATTTTCATATAAATAACGATAAGTGCAAAAATTTCAACCTTCGGTCAACTTTGACTCTACAGAAATGGTTGAGAAACGCAATTGTAAGCTAAAATTCTTATATTATAGTAATATTCAATCATTTGCCTTCATTTTGCAACAAATTGGACGTCTCTAGCACAATATTTCGATTTATGGTGAATTTATGAAAAAACTTTTTCCTTACGTTCGTGCGATAACTCTTCCGATAAATTTTTTCGTGCGATTGTCCTAATGTTTGCACCCTTTTAAATTTGCCGTTACATAAAGTTTATATATGGAAATGTGCGCAATTTCATGCACGATACAACAAAAAACAACCCATGGTTGTAGCTTTTATCAGTTTTGAAATATTTCATATAAATAACGTTAAGTGCAAAAATTTCAACTTTCGGTCAACTTTGACTCTACCGAAATGGTCGAAAAACGCAATTGTAAGCTAAAACTCTTATATTCTAGTAATATTCAATCATTTACCTTCATTTTGCAACGACTTGGAAGTCTCTAGCACAATATTTTGATTTATGGTGAATTTATGAAAAAAAAAATTACGTTCGCGCGGTAACTCTTCCGAAAAAATCAGAATTTTTTTGTGCGATTGTCGAAATGTTTGCACCATTTAAAATTAGCTGTTACATAAAGTTTTATATATGAAAATGTGCGCAATTTCATGTAGAATACAACTAAAAATGATTGAAGGTTGTAGCTTTTCTCTTTTTTCGAAATATTTGCATATAAATCACGATAAATAGAAAAAAACCACGTTCGGTCAAATTTGACTCTACCGAAATAGTTGAAAAAACGCAATTGTAAGCTAAACTCTTACGGCCTAGTAATATTCCGTCATTTTTCTTCATTTTGAAACAAATTTGAAGTCTCTAAAACAATATTGTGATTTATGGTGAATTTTTGAAAAATATATTTACCTTCACTCCGCGCGCCGATTCGCGGCCGCAAGTCTCCGAAATACGTACATGGCATTATCCTAATATTTGCTCCTTTTCATATTAGCCTTTTTATAGAGTTTCATATATCAAAATGTGCGCAAATTCATGAAGAATACAATAAAAAATAATTGAAGGTTGTAGCTTTTTCCATCTTCGAAATATGTGCATATGAAAAAGTATATATATTAAAATTTCGACATTCGGTCAAATTTAACTCGTCCGAAATGGTCGAAATCTGCAATTCTAATCTAAAACTCTTACAGTATCGTAATATTCAATCATTTGTCTTAATTTTGAAACAAATTGGAAGTCTCTAGAACATTATTTAGAATTACGGTGAATTTTTGAAAATAAAAATTTTTTACGTCCGCTCGTTACGAATTCGTACATCATTTTGTGATAATATTTTTCCGGTGTTGCTTTTATTGTTTTACTATGTATTATATATCAAAATGATTGCAATTTAGTGTACAATACAACGAGAAAAAAAAGTAACTCGTTAGCTTTGACCGTTTTTTGCACAGCGTGATTTGAATACAATTATCTATGAATTTTTTTCGCTACCATATATCGCATTATTTACATATGATAATGATATTATTTTTCATTTCTGATGATTGCATACTAAACTTCAGGCAATGAAAAAAAAATGAGCCAAAAATGAACTCTTAACCTCTTCATTACCGAAAGTTTGTTTGGAGGTAGGTGGGTACCACCATTCAAGTCTACTACACCGCACCAGGTGCATAAAGGTGGTACGCATAGTACCACCAAAACTCCTCTTTTCAGATAGGGACTTCCAATCATTCTGTAATTTTGGTTTGAAGAGTTTGGAGCAAAATAAACAGTATGACACGATGCAGACGTAGATGAACCCCCAAAAAATATTATTACTGCTTATAGTAGTGTGTAGGTGACAGATGAACTGCGTCTCAACAAAAAATCACAAAACCAGACCAGCGTAAACATGTAATAACTTCTACCCAAGTATAAAACCAGTTGTATCATCATTTACTGTATTTATTTATTTATTCACTTATTACATTTTACAAATAAAAGATATGAACACCAGATAAATAAAGGTAAAAATAAAGCCTTATAGTAACTTTATATATAAAAAACCAAACCAGAGAAAAAGCGAAAAAGCGATTTTTTCTGAGGACAAGAAACTTGAAAAATTAGTTTAGATACCCCTGATGCCCCTAAAGTTGTTTTCTGTGATGAAACTAATCTTAGAAAACGTAGAAAATGACATCGACCAATTTTTTAAAGATATACTATAAAATTTGCGATTTCCATATTTATTGGCGGGGCTTTCGCTTTAGTTTTTGACCTTTTTTTTTTGTTATTACGTGCTTATTTACTGTTCTATTTTGATCATACTTTATGTGCATGTTCCAGGTGCGATATACCAACATTCTGTAAGACCGAATTTCTATTCAAGACTGTAGTTTTTTCACCGACCACCAGTGTCCCTTGTACAAGGGACACCGAGTTTCAAATTTTTTTTTCATAAAATCATTTATTTTCCCTGTAGGATGATAAAACTAACAGAGAATATGCATTATTATAGTGCTAATAATACCTGATAATTTCATTAGCCTGTCTTGATTAGTGTATTTTTGGCAAATATTTTTACGATCGGCACCCCTCCAAACCGGAGTCACTACCGAGAGATTCAGTTCGGCAGCGAACGCAATGTTTACATTCTGCTCACCCACCCGGTAAAGAAGGGGTTAATCTTCAAAACTAAGCGCGCTGTGATTTTTTGAAAAAATTATTTTTTCCGGTTCCGCGCTCACTCCAAACCGGCGCTGGCATACAGGAGAGGTTTTGATTTTTAGGGCTTCGGCGTAAGAGGGTTAACATGTTTACATCCAGGCAGGTGGGCCTACCCACCTGCCAGATGCAAGTTACTGCCTAACCACCTTGTTCAAGAATTTAACGGCTGTATTCCAGCTACGCTGAAGGTAATTCCTTATATAAAGGACCTCAGGTTTGTATAGTTAGGAAAAATATAATTTGCTTTCAAAAATTTTGATTTTTTGTGTGTTTTTTTTTTTTTTTTACTTTTCTGTGAATACTGACACTGAATGAAACAAGATTTCTCTTGTGTAGGTTGTGATATGCCTTTCAACAGTAGTTGTATGTTGCCTGTGGCAGTAGATCCACATTCTTTTTGTGTTTCTTGCAAGGTAAAGTGTTCTCTTGTTTTCCCCTGCCCCAAGTCTGTTTTGTGGTCTTCTCAGTGAAACTGTTTTGAGAGGAGGTTATGAACAAAAATGATTACTTCTTTTAGCTTTACCCCTCACGAGAAGTGGTGCCTGGTACTTACTGAATATTTCATTTACCCACTCCTCTTCACCCTCTCCTTCCACTTCACTTCCTGTGAAAACCAATTCCTAGAATCCTTAATGGAGAGGGAAGATACACAAACCTGAACTCTTCACATTGGAGAAACCCCTCCCCTTTCCCCACCTTTTCGGTTATCTCCCTTTTTAGAACACAGGCTAGTCCAACGCATGTGCAGGAAAGGTATGAAAAATTTAGGTTTGTATGCATAGCAAAAATGCAAATTACTCCAAAAATTTTAGATTTTTCCTAACATATAAACCTGAAGTTCTTTACATGAATGGTCCATCTCAACCACCTGGCACCTGGAACACAAGGCATAGTGAAGTGTAGACCTACAGGTGGTTGGGTTTCCCCCTACCTTGTAAATACGAAAAGGCAGCAACAAACTACTATGAGATTCAGGGCCTCTGTAACATGGTTTTTTCGCAATAACTTTTTATCTATGCATTTCATAAATATAACGCTTATTCAGAATACATATTATATCAACACATAAATTTTGAGTGTATTCTGCACTACGTAGGTTGAATAAATTTGGTACTTATAATGTAAAAGTGACCTTTTTTGAAGACGGGCCAACTTACTCAGAGAAAAGGTTTCGAACGCACTCGTTACGTAACTTATGACAGCGTTTCTTCCCTCTTTCTCGATGGATGATTGGCTATACGTAATGAAGGCTAAACCTCTGGCAACAATGACATACAAATTTAAATACAAGCAAAGCAGTACACCTTTATGAACTCTGGAACCTCTCCACTGATAATTGTCATAATGAACAAACCAACAAAATATGTTAGTAAATACAAAAACACTTCGATTATTAGTCTAAATCCCAAAATAAGTTTCCAAAGAAATTACAGTCTACTTTATAGGTCACAATCAGATTGACAAGATGTAGGGAATAGTTGGTAATTATCAAAAACATAGTAGACAAGCTTGATTTGATAACTGCTATATCCAGTGTTAAGCAATTTTTATTTATTGGCTATCTACCTATTTACTGAAAAAAAATAGCCGGTACTGTATATTGGCTTTAAACCTTCACCGATAATTATCGTCAGAATGATGACTTCATGAGGCTCCCCCCACTTTTGCCTCGTTATAATTCAGGATAACACTGAAGGCTACCATGGGCATTGTTGGATTAGAAAATTTAACTTCTGACTATAAAAACTAATTTCTCGAGTAGTTGTAAGAAGTGCTAAATGATCCTCAAGGATCCCAGCAGTTGGCCTAAACGTTTAATTCATGTATATTACTGCTATACTGTTGCGGCACTACTGCTACAGTAGTATTACTACGATAGCACTGATACCCCACCCACATCTATGTATCGTTCCGCCATTCATAAAGTCTTTGGGTTTCAGAGCCGATGGAGTTTTTGTCTGGTGGATGGGCGGGGCAACATTTAGTCAAAAGGTGTTTGTTTACCTTGCTTACATAATGAATGTTTTTCGACTCTTGGCTCGTAATCATTGGCTATGGCGTCGGCTATATCATTTTTACTCTATAAAAATTAAAACTATCGGGTTTAGGTTATTGATAATGCTGACAAAATTTGTGTGTGGTTGTAAAATATACATGTCAACTTTCAGCTACATCCGATGCATTGACTAGGAGCAAAGTCCAAAAAACCGTGTTACAGAGACCCTGAATCTCATAGTAAGTAAAATGATATATAAGGAGAAAGGCTCCAAATCTTATACAGGCAAAAAGAAAGCTATTTTAGTATGTTGCATTGTACAATTATTGAAAACAATTTTAAAGTGATTGTGTAAGAAAAATTTTCATTCTTTGCATGAAATATGATATTGTGAGTATACTAGAATAAAATGTGAAATTGTATAATTATACTTACACTCTTCTTTGAAGGAAACTAAATGAAGTTTACCATTGATATAAAAATGTTTATGTGCTACTTTAGTAAGTTAGTTAGTTATAATAAAATATTGAAAACAAACTTTCAAAAAATTACTTATGGTGCATCAGCAGTTAGCCTGTCAGCCATTTGCAATGAGTGCATGTAAACAAAATCATAGCGCCAGTCTGGTGGCCAGTAGCAACAACTCTTAAACCTTGTTTATTGATGGTAAATTTCATTTAGTTTCCTTTAAATGCTAGCGTAAGCACAGGCAGTTCCTGGTCATCGGCGGGAGTTCCATTCCCAGGGTTGTGCTGATAAGCACAACCCTGAAATTCGGCAATTTATGGCTCCAGTAACCGGTTATCAGCGCCATAAGCACCATTATGGCACCTGGCGCCTTATGGCACTGATAACCGGAACTCAGCCCGTTATGGCACCATAAATTGCCAATTTCATGGCTGTAGACCAGCCCCATAAAACCAGATCACTGATAACTGAGTCCGCCGATAACTGGGGATTGCCTGTAGTTACATATGATTTGATACTTTATTCCAGTATCACAATTTACTGTAATAATTAAGATTATTTTTAATGTCTTACTATTAGCAACAATATTTGTGCTTACCCACTAGGTCTAGCCTTTGGCGCTCGGTCTCCCATCCGTAATATAGCCACATTGGACACAGGGCAGTGTGTCTAATACGCCGGCAAATATGGTATGCAGTATTATAAAAACAAATATGTATATTCTCTTTGAACAGCATGTCAAAGAAAAGAAACGCACATCTAAGTAAGATGCTGGCCAAAAGTAAACTATACATAGAATTGTGAATGCGCACCGACTTGGTGGTAGGTGCTTCTACCCTTACTATTGGTAGCTATTACCTTATAACCACCTTGCAAAAGTTTACTGACCGGTTTTGCAGTTGCCCGAAAGTTATTCCCAAATCTAAAGACCAGGTTTGCATGTTAAGAAAAATACAAATTACCTTGAAAATTTATCATGCTTAAACAGCTGTTCCAGCTTGTGTTCACGAGCTAAATCCCTATGTAGCGAACTTCAGGTTTGTATGTTAGGAAAAATACAAATTAATTTGAAAAATTTTATATTTTCTTCCAGTCATTTGGAGGAATTTTGTGCAATCCATACTTTGTACTATACAGAAATTATAAATGCAACTTCAAGTTTCATTTCATATCCTTACAGTGAAGCATCTGATCACAAAAGCACCTTAAAGGTTGACTGGCGTCGCATCATCACTAGAATTGTTATGATGATTAGTATAATGTTGGTTGTTTATTTTACCAAGGCTGATAAAGTGGTAAGTTAATATTTTTGCTTTTTTCCTGGTGTTTTGTTATAGTATAGTGGTAGAGTTTACATTGGTAACCAGATTTGTGTATCTTCTTATCCTTAATTTACTTTCTTCATATACAAATATTTTTAACTACATCAAAGGAGACAGCAGTTTGTCTGATATGCTGTCTTTGATGTACCTCATTTTAATGCATTAATGGACTGTCTCATACAGTGGACCCCCTGTATGTATGCCAGAACCCCCCTCAAATAGCTAGAATCCACAAATACCTAGAATCCCTATAAAAATACTAAGAACTGCCTATTTTGTTAGTTCAAACTCAAGAAAAACCCACTAAGAATGCTTATTCCTGTTTTTTTTTAATAGTTTTATCACATAAAGTGCATTTAATCATGAAATTGATATGAAAATACAGTAGTTTGTGGATATTTCTCAGAAAAATACCATGATTATGCAAATTTTCCTCGAATAATGGGTAGAATATGTGAGTCTGTGAATCTCGAGAACACGAATACGGGGGGGTCCACTGTAATCTAGAATTTTTAATGTTGTGGAGGTTTCTCAACCAAGCTTAGGATAGGTTATCTCTGACACCAAACTTCATTAATAGGCTGGCCTTTGACACCATTGGTCACAAACTGTTCAATTCTGATTTATCAATTTAATTTGAAAGTAAGAATCTGCATTTGTACAAAAGATAAATCACACACATTTGAATGATTGTTATTCGTATAATATATTTAAACAAATTTAAAGATCATTTCTCTTAAGGTTCAGTAATGACATTAGAATGGTTTAGTCTGAGGCAAGGTTACTATTCAGCCAGGTTTGTTTTAAATTGTAAAATGAGGAGAAACCAAAAGCAAAAATTTTAGGAAGTGTCTTGCTAGGGTATAGGAGACCAAAGAGCTCGGTTGTCTTTTTGCTGGTTAACTGCAAATTCCTTGGAACTCAGCAAGATAGCGCAGTAAATGTGGGCATCTTGATTAGGTGTTCCTTCCATCCCTGGTATAATTTTTCTATATGCTGACAAATCTCGGAGATGAGCTTGTTGTATTTCTTGTCTTCTTGTGAATGGGTGCAGGCAGTCCCCGGTTATCAGAGAGGGATCCGCTCCCAACAGTATGATGATAATTGAAAATCGGCGTTAATAGCGCTGATCCTGGTTATCGCTGCTGATAGCCGGGGATTGGCACCTCTGTTAACCAGGGATCGGCGCAGGTAAGCAGGGATTGACACATATGAGTGCCAAAAATTCAGTTATCATCATCGCTTGCCCTTATCTACTTAAGCAGTGATGGCTGCATCATCATACTGTGTATTTTCCTTTATAAAGAGTACAGAAAACCTTAACTATCTGCTTTGTCTAGTTTCTTCTTTTGATGCAGCCTGTGTATTACATAAAGAATTTCTTGATCTTGGGATACGTATTGTGTTTTTCGGGACATACTAAGATGAAGGCTATCCTCTTTTGTTCCTACACAAATAAAAACCTGAAGGTCTTCCCATAGCATTTAGCTTGCGGAGGCAAGCTTGAAAGGCTGTGTTACCTTCAGACAAGGTTCTTAGATTTTGTGGTGGGGAGGAAACCCCACACTCTCTTCGGTCTGCACTCCACTTTGCTTTCAGCCACCATCATATGAAGACGTCTGACTCTGCACTTCTCTGCCTGACTGATGTTGCTTTCATTTGTTTGGCTTTTTGTTGATATATTTTTGTACGATTGTTTTTGTGATATATAGGCTGTCCCCAACCTATGTCAGGATCTGTTCCTACGGCTTGGTGTAAGTCAAATTTCAGTGAAAGTTAAATCTTAACATTAAAAAGATTATAAAAATGAAAAAGATTAAGTTACTTACCTAAACAATTTATAAAAATAATAAAAGTGAAAAATTCCTTACCTTAACAGTTTATAAAAAGAGAGAGAGGGAGAGCTTAGGTGTTATCCTTCATGTCAGTATGGTTAAGATTGATATATGTACAGTTAGGCCTGCATCTCTCCCCCTAAGTGGGTGACTTCATAACAATAAAAGATTGGGAAAAGCAAGGAATTGTTCTAAGATCTTAACTAATTTACTATATTTTACTTGATTAATTAATATTTTGCTGTTCATTAATATTAAAATTTTAAAAGTAGTAAATTATTTTTATTTATCGTACCCTGGATACCTTCAGTGAAAAGAGGAAGATATTCATATGCTAATAGTGTAAGAAAAATTTTCAAAATAAATTCCTCTACCTTCTATAGCAGATCAGAACTAAAATCAGGAATAAATTCTGAGTACATATAGTGTTCCCCTTTATTAGCGAGGGATGCATACCAGACCCCCCCCCCCGAATAGTTGACATCCCTATAAAAATGCTTAAAACTGCCTATTTTGTTAGTTAAAACTCAAGAAAAACACACTAAACATTTTTATACCTGTTTTATTAAATGTCACAACAAGTGCATTTTATGATGAAATTGATAAAAAAAACAAATTTGTGGATATTTCTCACGAACAAATACTGCTAATTCACAAATTTCCCGCGATTAATGGGTAGATAAGTTCCAAAGAGAAATCTGCAAATATGTGAGTCTGCAAATGCGGAGAAAGTAAATACGGGGGTCCACTTTACATTTACAGTGGAACCTTGACATACGAAAGTGCCAACTTACGAAAAATTAAAGTTACGAAAGCAAATACGAAGATTTTTTGCCTCTGCATAAGAAAATGATTCAGGTTACAAAAGGTTGTTATTGTAAAGTCCCGAGATTCGCCCGGACCACCGAGAACAATTTTAAAACTCGTGCGCCGCCAACTGAGTAGACTCACCACCATCCTCCCGCTCTCCCATTGGTTCCTGATGCTAGTCACCACGGTAAGATCCTGCTCTCCTATTGGCCAGCATCTCTCCCATCATGCATCTACGTAAAGGCATCCTTCAGTCACTCTGTAGCAGTATTGTTATCGTACACATGCGGAATTCGTTCGTTCACATATAAGATTTTGTTCGTTAATGTAAATTCGTGTTAGTGATTTCGCTTTGTACTTTATCGTGTTGTGTGTGAACTTAATTAGTATGTAACTTAATTGCGTATAGTCATGGGTTCCAAGAAAATTGTTGAAGTTCACGGAAAGAAGAGGATGCTTTCTAATGAGACAAAGATGGAGATTATCAAGAAGTATGAGGCTGGCATGCGGTTGAGTGTGATCACTAAGGAATACGGCTGAAATCCATCGACGATAAGCAACATCCTTAAGCAGAGGGAAGCAATCAAAGCAGCTACACCATCCAAGGGCATGACTATTTTGTCCAACAAGAGGAGCCACGTGCACGATGAGATGGAGAAGCTGCTTCTTGTATGGATAAAAGACAAAGAAATCGCTGGCAATACGATAACTGAAACAGCAATCTGCCACAAGGCCAGCGCTATTTTCGGCAATTTGATTGCCCAGGCCGAAGACGACGGAGGAGAAGGGACATCGACGCCAACCCCAGAGTTCAATGCTTCTCATGGGGAGTTTGAAAAATTCCAGAAACGGACTGGCATCCATTCGGTGGTGCGGCATGGGGAGGCTGCCAGCTCAGACACGAAAGCAGCCGAAGCCTTTATTAAGACGTTTGACGAGATGACGATCAAGGAAGGCTACAGTTCCCAGCAAGTCTTCTACTGTGATGAGACTGGCCTTTTTTGGAAAAAAGTGCCTCTTCGTACGTACATCACGGAGGAAGAGAAGAAGCTACCGGGGCATAAGCCTATGAAAGAACGGCTTACGCTCGCACTTTGCTCCAACGCCAGTGGGGATTGTAAGGTGAAGCCCCTACTTGTCTATCATTCCAAGACTCCTCGAGCCTTCAAGGCCCACAAAGTGCAAAAGGAGAAGCTTCCAGTGATGTGGAGGGCTAATGCAAAAGCCTGGGTAATGAGACTTTTGTTTACTGAGTGGGTAAATCTGTGTTTCAGCCTGACAGTGAAGAAATTCCTGGAAGAGAAGTGCCTCCTTCGGAAATGTCTGCTGGTGTTGTACAATGCCCCTGCTCACCCTCCTGGCCTCGAGGAAGATATCCTAGCAGAGTATTCTTTTATCAAGGTTCTTTATCTTCCGCCTAACACCACCCCTCTCCTCCAGCCCATGGACCAGCAAGTGATATCGAACTTCAAGAAGCTGTATATGAAACATCTTTTCAAGAGATGTTTTGACATCACTGATACAACAAACCTCACCTTGCGTGAATTTTGGAAGGAGCATTTCGATGTTGTCATTAGCATCCGACTCATCAATCAAGCTTGGCAGGAGGTTTTGAGGCGAACCTAGAATTCTTTGTGGAGGAAACTCTGGCTTGATGCCGTATCCGCCTGAGACTTCGAGGGATTCAACGTTGGCGAAGCTGATGCAGATTCAGAAACAGTTAACAATCCTGAAACTGTTTTGCAACCAGATCTTGACGAAATCGTTGCACTCGGCAAGTCCATGGGGCTGGTCGTCGACGAGGACGACATCAATGACCTTCTCGAGAAGCACCAAGAGGAACTTACGACGGATGACCTGAAGGAGTTGGAGGCCATGCAACATAACGTTGCTCAAGAAGTGTTCTCTAGCAGCTGCGAGGAGGAGGAGGAGGAGGACCCTATGACAACGACAGAAATTAAGGATACTTAAGCTGCTTTTCATAAGGTGCAATCATTTGTAGAAAAGAGACACCCTGAAAAGGCTTACACAGGTCGTATGCTTACGTAGTTTGGTGACGTTTGCCTAAGTCGTTTCAGGAACATTGTGAAAAGCAGGCAGAAGCAATCTTCCTTGGATAGTTATTTTTTAAAGAGGCGTTTAGTAGGAGCAAGCAAACAGGAACATCCAAGTGATACGAAAAAACAGAAAGTTGAAAGTAAAGATATTGAAATTTTGTATAAAAAAAAAAAAAAAAAAAACCAAGTATAAAAAAGTAAAAAAAAAAAAAAAAAATGTAAAAATCAAGAAAAGAAAAAAAAAATGAGATTTAATTTTAAGTTTTTTGTAAAGTTAAGTGTTAAAGTTTTCTGCCATTTGTTAATGTGTTTCGTAAAGTTTAGTTTATGTTTCCTGTCATTTTTTAATGTGATTCGTAAAGTTAAGTGTTAATGTTTTCTGCTGTATGTCCTCCTCCTCTGTCGCCACTTTTGGAGATCGCCTCACTCGAAAGGTAAGGTTCCACATTTTACTACATATGTATGTACGTACAGTATTTCTTGTACCCTGTACACTAATAAACTTTATTTACAGGTACAGTATAGGTTATGTTAGGTATTGAATGGTCCAAATTATTGTATTTCATTGTTTATTGGTCAATTTAGCTTTATTATAAAATTTACTGGGGTGTTTTTGTAAGGCTTGGAACGAATTAGGCAATTTACATGTAAAATGTGGTTCAAGATATGAAAAAATCAGGTTACAAAGACTGCTTCAGAACGAATTAATTTCGTATCCTAAGGTACTACTGTACAGTGTTCCCCCAGTATTCGCCGGGATGTGTACCAGGAACCCCTGCAAATAGTGCAAACCCGCGAATAGATCCGTGTGCTCCCAGCATCCCCCAAGGCGCGTGATTCAAAAGTTTTCTCCTAGTAGGCCTATAACTATTTTTCTGCAAATTTTTAAAAAAACTTTTTCGTCGATGTTTCGTACGTCGGTTCGGCACCCGACAGACAATTTTCATTGACGTTTAATACGTCCAATCGGTGTTAAAGGGTTAAGCACTACTTATTTAGGACAGAAAAGTTGAGAGGCAACTCAGATCGACTTTGGTGTTCCGTGAGCGACCCCTCCCATCCTCTCCAAAAGCGCTAGTTCGTTCTTCTTGAGGAATCTGATTTCGAAAGCTCACGCTCAAGTTCATGCAGTGGCGACTTCATTAGCATTTAGACGTAACATGTCACTATCTTCCATCCTGCAATCGACATTTTGGAAGTCGAAATCAGTGTTCGCATCACATTATCTGAAGGACGTAGAAACCTTTTTTGAAAATTGTTCTAGATTGGGACCGTTGTAGGTGGTGGGCATGGTGTTGGGAAAGGAAGCATAGGGGACCCTTTTTCCCTCTACTATCTCCTTGCCTTGGTTAAGGTTGTGGAGTCATTGGGAAGCCTTGGGGTACACAGTACCTGGAGTACCATCCAGTTTTTATGGATATGGTTTTTAATAAAGGTGATAGTTCTGTGGATTATCTGGTCTTAGCCCAGGGCAAGGGCGAAACTTTTTAATTTTGTTAACCATCGGTGGACCTCCATGGTTACAAAATCCCACCATTAGTAGGGACGACCCTGGCCATTATTGCCACGTCTCCTACAAGTGATGAGAGCGCCGACCAGAGTCAGTATTCACCTGCAGCTGCTCTCTCACAAGGTAAGGTACTGCAAACATTAGTTATGTGAGCACATTATCGCTGTCTTTTCATAAGCTGTCCATATACCCACCATCCGGGTAATGTGGATTCAGCTTTGTAATTGTTTGGTAAGTCACTTCTGTGAAAATACTTTTATAATAAAATGAGGTTTCACATATACTTACCAAACAATTACATAAACAGAGTCCTCCCTCCTCCCCACAGATGGACATTGCGGCTCAACAAATTTACGGTAGTTAGCTCAGCTGTACCAGGGATTCCTGAAAGTGGGCAGGACCTGTATCACCTACATGAATGATAGCAGCATTGTCGGCTCCAGGAAATTTGAATTTTTGACTGCCAGGTAAGAAAGTTTACAGCTTTGTAATTGTTTGGTAAGTATATGTGAAACCTTATTTTATTATAAAAATATCATTTATTTACATTTATGGTGCACCTCAGCCACTCATTCTGATACCTGGCCCAAAAGGCATAGTTAAATGCAGACCAACAATTAGGCGGAGCTTCCCCCCCTATTATCGGTAGTAACGACCTTGTTTTTGAAAGTTAAACTGCCATTCCAGTTCATGTTTGCAAGGTAACTCTTATGCAAAGGCCTTTAGGTTTGTATGTTAGGAAAAATACAAATTACTTTAAAAATTTCTTATTTTCATGTCATATTTATGTGGATATAGTACTCAGTGATGCATAATTATGCTATCCTTTATGCTCTTTGGCTTCATAATACTGTAACTCCATGAAGGTGTTGGGTCTTGAAAAATGTGGCTGAATCTGTTGCTGTAATCAGTTGAAACTGTGAACTTTGATTTTAGGGAAGCAAAAGAATGTACTACCAGTAACAAGGACATAATACTGTATCCTTAAAAGACTTGAATCCTTTCATTCTGGAATGCATTCCTGTCTGTTTCTTTTTTTTTAAGTCTTCTCTTTGCTGTCCCTCTTATTCAAGAACAGGACCTTCAAGTGAGTTCTATGAGAATCTGCATATGTGACTTGTTGGAGTAATCAGTGATGCAAGAAAGTTTTAGAGAAGTGATGAGATTTTGCTTCAGACAAAGGGGCTCATTGACAATAGTTTAATACAGAGTAACAGTATTTTTTACTTTGATGAATACATTATAGTCCAACCTCTTAAATCCAGAAACCTTAGGACCAGGCCATACAGATAGCCTAGTTTCCAACTTAGCCTACTACAGTGGAACCTCTACTTACAAAAGTCCCTACATACAAAAAATTTAGTGTATGAAAGCAAAGACGAAGATTTTTTTGCTTTGTATACGAAAATAATTCAGGTTGCGAAAGGGTAAAGTCTGAGATTCGCCCAGGCCGCCGAGAACAATTTTAAAACTGGCGCGCCACCAACTCAGTAGACTCACCACCATCCTCCCGCTCTCCCATTGGTTCCTGATGCTAGTCACTGCAGTAAGATCCTGCTCTCCTATTGGTCAGCATCTGTCCCATCATGCCTCTATGTAAAGGCGTTCCTTGACCATTTTTTGCGGCAGCATTATTGTAAACATCTCTGGAATTCGTTCGTTCACATATATTTCGTTTGTTAATGTAAATTCGTGTTAGTGATTTTGCTTTCGTTGTACTGTAATTACTTTATCGTGTTGTATGTGAACTTAATGACTTACGTTATTAGCCGTGGGTCCCAAGAATGTTGCTGAAGTTCACGGAAAGAAGAGGATGTTTTCTATGGAGACGAAAATGGAGATAATCAAGAAGTGTTAATGTTTTCTGCCATTTGTTAATGTGTTTCGTAAAGTTTAGTGTTAATGTTTTCTGCCATTTTTTAATGGGTTTCGTAAAGTTAAGTGTTCATGTTTTCTGCCATTTGTCCTCCCCCTCTGTCGCCACTTTTGGACATCACCTCACTTGAAAGGTAAGGTTCCACATTTTACTACATACGTACGTACATATACACACAGTATTTCTTGTACCCTGTACACTAATACACTTTATTTACAGGTACAGTAACAGTTAGGTTAAGTATTGAATGGTCCAAATTGTTGTATTTCATTGTTTGTTGGTCAATTTAGCTTTATTATAAAATTTACTGTGGTGTTTTTGTAGGGCTTGGAACGAATTAGGCAATTTACATGTAAAACGTAATTCTAGACACAAGAAAATCAGGTTACGAAGGCCGCTTCGGAACGGATTAATTTCGTATCCTGAGGCACTACTGTACTTGGCTACATTCTGACTGCTTTTTTATCATTTTATTACTAATATATTTTAACTTCATCATTTAATAACGTTATACTGTATAATTTTCTTTAGTGTACAAATTTATTTAACACATTTAGCCTACATTCCTGAGTTAGCATAATGATAAGTCAACTACAGTACTATACTTTTCAGAATCTGCACATTATCATCAGTAACTTTCATATCCTAAATTTCGTATCTTCATATTTCGCTATTAGTTTCTTCGTCATTTATTTTGATGGTAGAGGATAGTGGGATGAAAAAAATAATGGATGAATCTCAGTGATCACAGTGCATTTGAATGTCTGTCAAAATGTAAACAAAGCACACCCGTGTCATCTATTGAGGAAAATGAAGACTAAACTATTCGCTAATGAAATATCAATTTTCTAGCAGAGATAAAGATTTATGGTTGTACTTCTTATCTGTAGCATCATATGATCTCATGGGTGGCATATCGAATAGGTCTGTACACAGTTACATAAAAGAAGTTATCAAAACTATCCCTTATCTCAAGCACAGAGTAAGGAATTCGTGTATGCCAAAAATCTCATTTTGTAGGTTAAAAGTTTTGACTTGGTAGAGCGTTTTCAAGCGGATATTTAAAAAAGATATATTTATTCCTTTAAGGTCAAAATAAAAAACATACTACTTGACTTCACATATTTTCATTACTGACAACTATTTTAATAAAAACGAAGGAGATATGGCATAATTTTTGCAGTCTTGTAGTTGTAAACAATACGTGGTGCTACCTTGGTGGCGGCGCAATAAACTAATGGCGGCTGATTTAGAATCAAGCCAAACCACAAGGGTTCCCGGACCATAGAATGGCAGTTTTAAGAGGTTCAACTGTACCACAAGTAACAGACTCAGCATGGTCTGGCAGCACCTGTAATTTTGAGTAGGTACCATGCCATCATCTGTAATCAGAAGATGATTCAATGGTTGCACAGGGTAGTTAATACAAGAACTGATCACAGTGTTGCAAGCATGACCAGCGATGGTATACACTGCTTTTTATGGCTATATGGCAGGGAATAGACAAATACTGTTGATGAATATGTGGGACAGAATTATTCAGTGATACTTTGACTGTGTAACTTTTACCTTTATAACCTGTGCAATTCTAGATGCTCTCATCCCCTTATTCTCTTTTATTTCCATTTAGCAACCATTTCCAAATGGCCTGACTGACATACCACATTTAACCTTATCAGCTTTTCCAGACCATATTTGGGAATTTTATTAGTTCCTCATTGGACAAGTGGTTTTCACGCTCAGCTGCCAATCCGGTGATCCGAAGTTTGATCCTCGGCTCAGCCAACGCGGAAACAGAGGAATGTATTTCTGGTGATAGAAATTTATTTCTCGATATAGTCCTGTTGCTGGGTGACCAATTGGTTTCTAGCCACATAAAAATATCTAATCCTCAGTGGTCTGGTAAAACTAAGATATACTTAACCCTCTTACGCCGACTGGACGTATTTTACGTCGACATTTTTTCTCCCGTGTGCCGACTGGACGTATTTTACGTCGACTTACAAAAGTTTTTTTTTAAATTTGCGGAAAAATACTTATAGGCCTACCAGCCTAAAACTTTTGAATCACGCGCCTTGGGGGATGCTGGGCGTTCACGAATCAAGGTGTTGTTTTGTTTACAATCGTTACGCAGGCGCGCAAGCGCTAATTTCTTTCTTGCCGCACTAAAAAGTATCTGTGACACATTTCGGAAATTATTTCGTCACTTTGACATAATTTCTGTACCATTGTAAATTAGCCGTTACATGAAGTATTATATATGAAAATGTGTGCATTTTTATGTAGAATACAACTATAAAATACTCATGATTGTAGCTTTTATCAGTTTTGAGATATTTTCATATAAATAACGATAATTGCCAAAATTTCAACCTTTGGTCAACTTTGACTCTACCGAAATGGTCGAAAAACGCAATTGTAAGCTAAAACTCTTATATTTTAGTAATATTCAATCATTTACCTTAATTTTGCAACTAATTGGAAGTCTCTAGCACAATATTTCGATTTATGGTGAATTTATGAAAAAACTTTTTGCTTACGTCCGCGCGGTAACTCTTCCGAAAAAAATCATACATGCGATTGTGGTAATGTTTGCACCATTTTAAAATTAGCCGTTATATAAAGTTTTATATATGGAAATGTGCGCAATTTCATGCATAATACAACTAAAAACAACCCATGATTGTAGCTTTTATCAGTTTTGAGATATTTTCATATAAATAACGATAATTGCCAAAATTTCAACCTTCGGTCAACTTTGACTACTGAAATGGTCGAAAAATGCAATTGTAAGCTAAAACGCTTATATTCTAGTAATATTCAAGCATTTACCTTCATTTTGCAACAAATTGGAAGTCTCTAGCACAATATTTCGATTTATGGTGAATTTATGAAAAAAATAACATTTTCTTTACGTCCGCGCGATAACTCTTCCGAAAAAATCATACATGCGATTGTGGTAATGTTTGCACCATTTTAAATTAGCCGTTACATAAAGTTTTATATATGAAAATGTGTGCAATTTCATGTAGAATACAACAAAAAATAATTGAAGGTTGTAGCTTTTCTCATTTTTGAAATATTTGCATATAAATCACGATAAATAGAAAAAAAACCACGTTCGGTCAACTTTGACTCTACCGAAAATGGTCGTTGAAAAAACGCAATTGTAAGCTAAAACTCTTACAGTCTAGTAATATTCAGTCATTTATCTTCATCTTGAAACAAATTCGAAGTCTCTAGCAAAATATTTAGATTTATGGTGAATTTAATAAAAAATCTTTCCTTCCCTCCGCGCGCAGATTCTACGCCACAAATCTCCGAAATGCGTACGTACCATTCTCGGAATATTTGCTCCGTTTCATATTAGGCATTTCATAGAGTTTTATATATGAAAATGTGCGCAATTTCATTTAGAATAAAACGAAAAATACTTGAAGGTTGTAGCTTTTCTTATTTCAGAAATAATTGCATATAAAATATATATATAAAAAAATTCGACATTCGGTCAACTTTAACTCGTCAGATATGGTCGAAAACTGCAATTGTAAGCTAATACTCTTACAGTATAGTAATATTCAATCGTTTGTATTCATTTTGAAAGAAATTGGAAGTCTCTAGGACAATATTTAGATTTATGGTGAATTTTTGAAAAAAATATTTGTTTGCGTCCGCGTGTTACGAATTCATGCCTTATTTTGTGATAATATTTTCTCTGTGTTGCTTTTATTGTTTTACAATGTGTTATATACCAAAATGATCGCAATTTAGTGTACATTACAAAAAAAAAGTAACTTGTTACCTTTAACCGTTTTGCGCACAGCGCGATTTGAATACAATTATATATGAAATTTCGTTTTTGTGCTATCATATATCGCATTATTTATATATGTATATGATAATGATAATTTTTTTCATTTCTGATGGTTGCATACTAAACTTCAGCCAATGACAAAAAAAGGAGCCAAAAATGAACTCTTAATCTTGAAAACTAAGCGCGCTGTAATTTTTTTAAAAAAATATTTTATCCGCTTCCGCGCTCACTCTGAAACACCTCCGGCACGCGGGAGACAATTTTTTTTTTACCGCTTCGGCGTAAGAGGGTTAACTTAGGGAATTTTATTGAAGTCTCAGGTTCAACTGACAATAAGTAGTATACTATAATTTAGCTGCAAGAGATTGATTCATTATTTTGTATTTAATGTTTTGAATTGTTTAAAATTAGGCATTTAGATTCTTTTATGTTAGTTTGGTCTGTTTTTATATCTTGTATCAGATTTATAATGATTTGAAAGATCTGTGTTTTGAAGTTGTGTCATTTAAATTTCAGGTTCCATTTGCCACACAACAAGAAATGATTCCCAAGCGTTCGGTTGATATTGCTTGCTCCAAGGACTATGCTGATGAACTGAAACATTTCCCAGGTTTGCTGTCTTATTTCTCATTATAGTACAGACAGTCCCCAGTTTATGACAGTTCTGGCTTACAACATTCCGATGTTATGACGCTTTTCAAATATATTCATCAGATATTATTTCCTGGTTTACAAAACATGTTGTGAGGTTACGACGCTTATGACGCCGATCTTACAGAAGATATATGACTCCAAAAAGGCAAAATAATCAATATTTGAAGGTATTTTATTTTTATGAAAAATGCAATTAAAATGCAGTTTACAACAGTTTTCAATGCACGTAAACCAATAAAAGTATGTTTTCTTAAAATTTTCAATGATGTTTTGGTTCACAACGATTTTCATCTAACAATGTGGCTCAAGAACGGAACCTCCTTTGTAAACTGGGGACTGCTTGTATATTTTCATACAATCAACTTACCTGTCAGATATATACATAGCTAAGACTCCGTCGTCCCCGACAGAAATTCAAATTTCGCGCCACTCGCTACAGGTAGGTCAGGTGATCTACCGGCCTGCCCTGGGCGGCAGGACTAGGAACCATCCCCGTTTTCTATCATATTTTCTCTGTCGCCGGTGGTATCAACATTGTTGCTATTACCTCCTGACTTAGATTCTTATTTCATCCTTTGATCATCGTTTATCGGCTTTTTGGTGACGTATCTGGATCGTGTTTTTGGCATTCGCTACTGTGGACTGTTTTTGGAATTGCTTTTTGGATTTTTCTCAGTATGTCTGATTCAAATGTGAGTGTGAGAATGTGTGTGAATGTAGGCTGCAGGGTGAGGATACCGAAAGCTTCGGTTGATCCTCACACTGTATGTCGTAAATGTAGGGGGTTTCAGTGTTCTGCTACTAATACTTGTCATGAATGCGAGGGATTAAATGCAGAAGAGTGGAAGACTTTAACTTCTTATTTGAAGAAGTTAGAGAGGGATAGGGTTAGACGTCTGAAAGGTGTGAGTTCAAGGCCTATTGAGCCTTTTACTGATAATTATTCTAATCCTAATGATTTAGATTCTCCCTATGTGTCTAATTCACAAAGTGTACTTTCGGAATCGGCCTCGGAAATCGCCGATCTGAAAGCTACGATTCGAGACATGAAGTCCAAAATGGCGGACTTACAAGGTAAGGCTAGTGAAAGTGAGCATTACAGTGAAGTGAGTTCTCCCAGTGTTGTGGAGGGGGCGTTTGATCGTCCCTGCGACGCTCCCAGGCCTAGACCTCTTCCAAGCTCCCATGCCCAGAGGAGAAGGAAAGTCGAAAGCCTTAAGGAGGTCGTGGGGAATCCCCAACGGTCCAGACGTCCCTTCAGCAAGCTCTGTTTCGTGGCAGGCTGCTCAAGGGCGCTTTAGAAAAAGCGTCCTTCGTGAGTGTTTCTCATCCTCTCTCTCCCTCACCTAAACGAGGGTGGAAGGAGTCGGATTTATCGAGTCCTCTGAAACGGCATTTGAAAGAACCCGAAATTGATTCGAGCCCAGAGCGTTTCTCAGATGACGCTCCCTCTTCTATTAAGAAGGCGAAGGTGGCATCAGCGTCACCCGACGAGGACGCAGATTTACCCTTTCCTACTTCTCCCCCGATTGATGACGAAAGGCGTCATGCAGTTGACGTGGGAGAAGCTTCAAGGAAGATTATCATGGCAGTACAAGAACAACTGGCCTCTTTGGTGGGAGTTTTAGCGCCTCGTAGGAAGGACGTTGCGCTTCCAATCAAGAAGTCTCGTCCTCTCTCCCCTGCTAAGCGAGAAGCGTCATGTAAACGTGAAGCTTCTAAACATATCACAGAAGCTTCGGGTTCGAGAGCGAGATCGGTAGCTTACGAAAGATACGTAACGCCAGAGAGACGTGAGACGTCTTTTAGACATGAAGCGTCTTTGAAAGCTGATGGTAGACGCGAAGCTCCAAAAAATATTTTGGCGCCAGTTAGGACGCCTTTTGAGAGCGGAGCGTCTTCCAGGCGCGAGGCGTCATCCGGACGTCAGCAGCCACGTAAGCGGGAGGCGTCAGCCAGGACGCTTGGCGGACGAGAAGCGTCATCCAAGCGGGAAGCGTCTTCTATTTATGGAGAGAAGCCTGAGCTTTTGGCGCCTTCCAGGGCTATTAAAGTGGGGAAGAGGAAGGAATATCATTCCCTCAGCCCCTCTCCTATTAGGAGTTTGTCTCCTCCAGAGGAAGAACGTACAGAGTTGGGAGCGGAGACTCATTTAGATCCCGAGTTAGAAGTAAACTCGGACGAAGAATATCAAGGAAGAGAAGGACTGTCGAACTATAAAGTTTTGACTGCCTTGCTTCTAGAGGAGTATGGAGACGAATTGACTCCTGCCGCTCCTCCTTCTCCGCGCTCTCTGTTTTCGAGTGCTAAGACGAAGAAGTCTTCGTCTTTTCTCAGAATGAAGCCCACCATTTCAATGAAGAGGGCTCTGCAGTCCTTAGACTCTTGGATGAAGTCTAAGAAGGACTTAGTAAGAACGGTCTTCTGCATGCCTCCAGCGAGACTAGCTGGTAAAAGAGGCATTTGGTATCAGACGGGAGAGAATATGGGTATTGCTCTTCCGTCTACGTCAGAAGCAGACTTTTCGACCTTAGTTGACGCTTCACGTCGACAAGGTCTGAACTCGGCACGTATTACGTGGGGCATTTCTGAACTGGACCATCTCCTCAAGGGACTCTTTCATGTATTGGAAGTTTTCAACTTCTTAGATTGGTCCCTTGGGGTGATTTCCAAGAAAGCCCATGATTCTGAAGGAATCGAACCAGAAGCCCTTTTGTGCATATTGTCTTGTATAGACAAAGCGGTGCAGGATGGCTCGTTTGAAATCTCCTCTTTGTTTGGAGCAGGTCTTCTAAAAAAGAGGACGGTATATGGTGCCTTTTTAACCAAGGCAGTCTCCCACGCTCAGAGGGCAGCGCTGCTGTATTCGCCTTTGTCTGATTTTTTGTTCCCTTCTCAGTTGGTGAAGGACATTTCTCGATCATTAACTGAGAAGGCGACTCAGGATCTTCTGACGCAGTCAGCAAGGAAGAAGAAGCCTGCTTCTACACCTGACAAGAAAGGACCGAGTACATCGGTTCAGCCCTCTCGAGGTGGCCCTACCTCCAGACCTCCCGCAAGAAGGAAGGCTCCTGAGAAGAGGTAGTCTGCCTTTCGTCCCTTTAAAAAAGGGAAAGTGATGCTTCTCTCCTCCAAGCACCAGTAGGTGCCAGGCTCCTGGGATTTGTGAAGGCCTGGACACTTATAAACGCAGACGCGTCATCGTTGTCTATAATAAGGAAGGGATATCGTATCCCTTTCCTGAACACTCCTCCCCTAACGTCAATACCACGGGAACTAACAGCCAAGTACAAGGATCCTGTGCTGAGGGATACTCTTCGATCGATGGTGGAACAAATGTGGGACAAGAGAGCGATAGAACTAGTACTGGATCAAAACTCCCCGGGGTTTTACAATCGCCTTTTTCTGGTTTGCGAAGGCCTCGGGAGGCTGGAGACCAGTTTTTTACTAGACGTTTTTTCAAGCATCTCTGAACAAATTTGTTCGGAAGGAGAAGTTCTCGATGGAGACTTCTGCTTCAGTCCTTGCGTCATTGCGACAAGGAGATTGGATGGTGTCTCTAGATCTCCAGGACGCCTATTTTCACGTCCCGATCCACCCTTCATCGAAGAAGTACCTCCGTTTCATGACGGGGGGAAGGATCTTTCAGTTCAGAGCCTTGTGTTTCGGCCTGTCCACAGCTCCTCAGGTCTTCACAAGCCTGATGAAGAATGTGGCGAGGTTTCTTCACCTCAAAGGAGTAAATATCTCTCTGTATCTGGACGACTGGCTCATCAGGGCCAGATCAGAGAGACAGTGCTCGGAGGACCTGACGTTAACTTTAGATCTGATCAAAGCGTTGGGATTGCTCGTGAACCTCGAGAAGTCGCAGCTGACCCCCAGACAGAACTTAGTCTATCTGGGGATTCGGATGGATTTCGGGGTTTTCGAGTATTTCCTTCGCAAGAGAGAATCGCAAAAGGTTTGCAGATAGTCTCTCTCTTCTTAAGGAAAGGAACATACGTCGGCGAGGGAATGGTTTGAGCCTTCTAGGGACCCTTTCCTCGCTCGAACAGTTCTTCCCGCTAGGAAGACTTCATTTACGTCCGCTTCAATTCTTCCTCAAGAAGTCTTGGAGTTGGAAAACTGGACAACTTTCGGACGCCTTCCCCATTCCAGTGGAGATAAGACCGCACCTGGAATGGTGGTTGCCCCCTCTGGAAGAGAACAAAGGGATCTCTCTAAGGACCCAGAACCCAGACCTAGTGTTGTACTCCGACGCGTCGGAGAAAAGTTGGGGAGCAACATTAGGCTCGAAGGAGGTGTCAGGCACCTGGGAACCAGCGCAGGTGGCTTGGCACATAAACTGCAAAGAGCTCTTCGCCGTGCATCTGGCTTTGAAGAGTCTAGAACCTCTGGTGTCGAACAAAGTAGTGCAAGTAAACGTGGACAACACCACCGCACTTGCCTACATTCGAAAACAGGGAGGGACTCACTCCTCGTTCCTTTACGAACTGACGAGAGACCTTTTGCTTTGGACGTCTCACAGGAACATCTCCCTTCTGACAAGGTTCGTTCAGGGAGTAAAGAATGTGAGGGCGGACAGACTCAGCAGGAGGAACCAGGTCCTTCATACAGAGTGGACCCTACACGAGGAGGTGTGTCAAGATCTCTGGTCGCTGTGGGGGACACCTCATGTGGATCTCTTCGCCACATTCATTTCCAAAAGGCTGGCAGTCTTTTGCTCGGTCGTGGAAGATCCAAGAGCTCTTATGGTAGACGCCTTCCTGCTAGATTGGTCTCGCGTAGACGTCTATGCTTTTCCTCCATTCAAAATCCTGGGACTAGTACTAAAAAAGTTTGTGGCATCAAAGGAGACGAGGATGACATTATGATAGCCCCCTTTTGGCCGGCCCAAGATTGGTTCACGGAGGTGGTAGAGTGGATCGTAGACTTTCCAAGATCCCTACCAAGAAGGATGGATCTTCTCAGACAGCCACACTTCAAGAGGTATCATCAAAGCCTCCCCGCTCTCGCTCTGACTGCCTTTCGACTATCGAAAGACTCGTCAGAGCGAGAGGGTTTTCCCTCGCGAAGTTGCAAGCGCGATCGCGAGAGCACGCAGAACCTCCATTACGAAAGTATATCAGTCGAAGTGGGAGGTTTTTAGAAGGTGGTGTAGAACTAAGAAGTTGTCCTCCTCCACTACCTTCTATAGCGGAAATTGCTGATTTCCTTCTATTCCTGAGAGAGCAATCTCATCTAGCTGTATCCACAATAAAGGGATACAGAAGTATGCTCTCGGCTGTCTTCAGGAATAGAGGATTAGATCTGGCAGATAATAAAGATCTCCACGATCTCATAAGGTCCTTTGAGACTTCAAAGTCGAAGGAACCGGTCCCTCCGAACTGGAACCTAGACGTGGTTCTCAAGTTTCTTTCATCTGAAAGATTCGAACCTCCTCATCTGGCTTCGTTTCGAGACATCACCAGAAAATGCCTATTCCTATTATCTTTAGCTACGGCAAAGAGAGTTAGTGAATTACATGCTCTGCAAGATAAAGTAGGTTTCAAGGGAGACTCAGCTATTTGCTCGTTTAAGACCCTGTTTTTAGCTAAGAATGAGAATCCCTAGAATCCCTGGCCTAAGTCATTCGAAGTCAAAGGCATATCGGAGTCTCGTAGGAAGAGAAGCAGAAAGATCTCTATGCCCTGTAAGAGCTCTAAAGTTCTACATTCAGAGAAAGCATCAGATGGGAGGCTCTAGACAAGGTCTTTGGTGCGCGGTAAAAGACCCCACAAGACTGATGTCCAAGAATGCTCTGGCATTCTTTGTGAGGAACGTCATTACAGACGCGCATAAGGTCTGTTCTGACGAACAGTTACGACTGTTGAAAGTTAAAGCTCATGAAGTGAGAGCAGTAGCGACGTCTCTCTCGTTTCATAAGAATATGTCGCTTAAAAACATCATAGATACGACATTTTGGAGATGCAACTCAGTATTTGCATCTCATTACTTGAAAGACGTTCGTGTGACATATGAGAAGTGTTTTTCTCTGGGTCCTTTCGTATCGGCGGATACGATTCTGGGTACGGGAGCCGACACCAATCCTTAAAAGTATATACTTTTCTTCTTTTTAGATATGGTCTGGAGTCTCTTCGAACAATGGAGGACTTGGTTTAGCACGGGCGGCCGTCTATGTTGTTCAGTAAGAGAAGCTTGTCATATCTAATTAGATGAGTATAATTTTTTTTTAGAAATTATGTATGTGTGCGTGGTGGTTTTTGAGTTACGGTTGTTGTGAAGAGTTCGGGGATAACTCGGAACAATCCTTAGTTCTAACATATGGTTAGGATCAGGTGGTCGGGATTGGTTGTGTGCTCCTTCATAAGGTGTATTGTCATATAAGTGGATCAGCACCCATTGACAAAGTCCTTTCAGGCTCTGCCGAGTAAGCGGATAAGACCCCATCGGCAGACCCACAAGAACTCTTGGCCATAGATCATATATCTCGCTAAAGTTTCTTGAGGTGATGCAGACTACTGGGCAAACACCCACGAAGTCTACCACCTATCAGGTAGGAACCAAGGTTTTCTTTATACCTACAACATATGTTGTTTACCTGTCTATTCCATATAGTAGCTGTCTCTTACCCTCCACCGAAGGGTGCCAATCAGCTATGTATATATCTGACAGGTAAGTTGATTGTATGAAAATGATATTGTTATGTTACAATAAAGTTTCATACATACTTACCTGGCAGATATATACAATTAAAGGCCCACCCAGCCTCCCCGCAGGAGACAGGTGGAAGAGAGAAAATATGATAGAAAACGGGGATGGTTCCTAGTCCTGCCGCCCAGGGCAGGCCGGTAGATCACCTGACCTACCTGTAGCGAGTGGCGCGAAATTTGAATTTCTGTCGGGGACGACGGAGTCTTAGCTATGTATATATCTGCCAGGTAAGTATGTATGAAACTTTATTATAACATAACAATATCATATTTGTCTGAGTTTTAACCTTTTTGCTGTGAGACTGATTTCCTCAATCATCAGAAGGCCTTGTCCATGATATGGGACTGATCTCAGTCATCATTCTTTTGTTTTTAGTTAGGTAGCTCGTATTTATAGGATAATCTCATACCAAGACCTAAACCTTCAATAACCATCAAAATGTCATAGAGGGAGAAGTTTTCTCTTGATGATGAGGTTTTTATATTTGTAAATGTCAGTGATAGTTCTGATAGTGATAGCAGTGAATATGTAGATATTTATTATATCATAGTTATAGAGAAACCAACCTTAATTTTTTTACTTCAGGTTTTATCAGAGATGATCATGAATCAGAGGAAATTACAGAGGAGGAAGCATTTATGTCAAGCACCGGAGGTTGTGTTAGTAAACAAAGAAAATGTGGTACAATTTGCAAATGGAAGACCACTGAAGATTCAGTTCGTAAAAAATCTGCGTTCTGAAATTTTTATTGTAGATAATTCATTATTCTACAAAATGCCAATTCTATTTTTAATTTTTTTTTTTTGTGTGAGGTTTCCAGACATGATTTTTGACCAGGATAAAGTGTTCAGGATTTGCAATGAAGATTTTTGAACTGATTAACAAAAATGGCATGCTTTGAGAGGTATCACACTGAAATTAATTGCTAATAAAAGCTTCATGATTCAGTATTGTTCATATTCTGAACAAACCGGTTTTGACAATTAAAGATTGTACAGCAAGGAATCTGTGGGATTTGGCAATTCATATGTGTACAAGGTGGAAGCTGGTTGTTGACCAAGCACAGAACCCTGTGACGTGTTAGTCTTTTTTTGACCGCCTTGGAGAGTAGACACTTTTACTCCCATTCCAAGCCAGTTACTTTTGTTTGCCCGTGATTCTTTGCGTTTTCAATTGTGTCTGTGTGTGTGTTTGTGCTTTGTCATGGATTCCTTCAAGTTTTCACGGCCTCGTCAACTCGTGCCCGGGCATTCAGGATTTTCTGTGCTCTAGGTTTTTGGCTGCTACAATTACAGATGCACATGCGACATGCAGTAGGTGCTGATCTAATTTTTGTATTGTTACTAATCCCTGCCCGGAATGTCTTGCCTGGGCTAAGCTGAGTGGAAGATGTTTTACAAGAAGAGGGAGCATCGCTGAGTTTCTACTCTTCCTTCTTGGGAGGGTTTTTCCTCTCGTTTAGAAGATTTGGCTTCTCCCTCTTCCAGTAGTGCTCCCCATGCTACAGTTTTACCTCTGTCTCCTTCCTTTTTCTTCCATCGATTCATTGTTGGAAGTATCAGGAGTCGCACAGAATGATGTAATGTTTAATGTAGCCCCCTCTCCCTTGAGATCTTATGTCCTTCCCGAGAGGGAGGAGGCTACACCATCTGTTTCTTTAGTTTCAGATTCAGAATAAAGTAAGATGGCAGCTGTTTGGGCGTCACCAGGCCTACAGGGTCCGACCTCCTTGGATGGCCTGTTTTCTCATTTCTTGGGTTGCACGTAACCCCCCCCCCCCCCCCCCCCAGCCCCAATGGCATTCCCACCTCCTCCAGGACTACAATATTTTGGATCTCGTGTGCCGCCTCCTAGCGGGACGTCTATGCCAACATCAATGCTTACTGGGTCGCCTCTTATGGCTCCATGTCATGGTAATTGCTCTATAGCGAGGAATCGTATATTAAAAGAAAGGAAAATGCATCTTCTTCGAGTAGGTCTACAGCAAGGAGGTATTCGGGCACGTGTTGGAGGTGTCTGTTCACTTGATTGTTCGAGAATACTCAAGTGTGTTATGGAACTCGGCATGCGCCGTCGCGTCGTTTGAAATTCCGCGTATTATGATGCAACATTTTTGTTGAGTGTCTTCTAGAGGGACGGTGACGTTCGTCGGTTCAGCCCACCCCCCAGATTGCTGTGTATATATATATATATATATATATATATATATATTATATATATATATATATATTATATATATATATATATATATACCCTGAGGAAGTAGAAAAAATCAGATCCTCAGAGATAAGAGAATGTAGAGGCGAAGGATAAGAGAGGAGGACGCACGAGAGAGTGGGAACAGAAACAGGTTAAGGCCACAGTCAGAGAGAGAGAGGGAGAGATAACTCTACGCTGAGCAACCCCTTTCAGAGAAGAAACGTCCTACAAGTGGTTTTGAGTATCAAGACTAGACATTTCTTCCTGCAGTACGAAGTCAAAAAGCAGTCTGAAGTTTCTACTGTCCCCTTTTGAGAGGCCCTGGCTTTGAGCACTGATTTCAACAGCTGCAAAACTGGCTAGCAAGTATTTCATTGCCGCACTGTTTCCCCAGTTTACAGATTGTAAGGTTTTATTTTGTTCTGTTCTGTTCGAATTTCTTTCTATATTCGTATCCCCAGTTTCAACTGTTGGTGTTGAATCCTTAATTGTTTATTATAATAAAGAACCTGTAGCGGACATTGTTCTTTAATACTCCGCCAGTAAGGCCATCGATCAACCCTGCCTTTAGAGATGTTGTGATGTCACCTCCAGCATCCTCTCAGCCTATGACGTCAGCCGTGGTGGCATCTCTTCCTCCCATCATTGTGACATCATCCCAGTCTACTATGGCATCATTGCTTTCTCTCGCAGAGCCATTGGAGGCATTGTTTCAAGCTGTATTCGAGAGGCTGGACTTTGTTTTTCGGGAGTGGTATTTTGCTCTTAGGAAGAAGAGTTGTAAACAGTGCAATTCTTCCCCTCCACCTTCTTGCAAGAGACATCGTAGAGGTGGGGGAGGTTTCATTCCATCTCCTGCTGCTTCGTCTCCTTCTACCCCTCACCTTCAAGCTGGACGTTGGAGAATTAAAGACTGTGTGTTGTCGTCTTCTCAGAGCGAGAGGAGAGCTTCACCAGCTTCTCAACATGGACGTGTTTCTCCTGTACACGTACATGTTCTTGAGGTTGGAAGTGAAGTATGAGGAAGGAAGGCATCACCGACTTCCCTACACGGCAATGTGTCTCCCGTACTTAGGGGAAATTCATCACCGACTTAACTACATGGCTTTGTCTCTCCATTATGCATACATGTTCGCAGTCATGGAGGTGCAGTAACACAGCCGTGTCTCTCCCTCATGTGTAAGTGTTCATTACGATGGGAGTGATAAGAGTGCTTCGCCGTCTTCCTTCCACGGTCGTGCTAGCCCCTTATCGCCTGTTCTTGTTACAGTCCGTTGGAAGGATGATAAGGCGCCGATTAAGAAGTCAAAGGTATCTGCTGTGAAGGTATCTCCTGTGTCTTCCAAGGATAAGGATTCTTCTCTGCAAGGTTGCGGTTGACGGTCGAGAACGTGAAGCGTTCCTATTCCCCGGATGTATCTCTTACTCTCCTACTAGAGACTTGAACCTTAGGAGTCAGTCTTCATCAGGCAGTTCTCTTTGGCGTTGTTCCTTGTCTCAAGACCATGCTTGGATGTCGTCTCATGGACGTGCACTTGATTTGTTGTACGCCCACGCAGGTGATTTTTCCCGTGGACATGTTCATGATTCTTCCTGCGAACGTGCGTGTGGTTCGTTGCACAAGCGTGTATGCAGTTCGAGTCAGGACCATGTATGGGTTTCGTCTTTTGGCAGTGTTCTTCTTGAATGTCGAACACAGACTAAGTCTCCTATGACCCTTATGAGTATAGAGGCCTTACTGGGAGCCAGACAGGATTCAAAGGCTTCATTTGAGCTTCCTTTATCGGGCCATGCTCAGTCCATCTTACAACGTGTGAACACCTTAGTCTTGGACTGAGATGGCTCTCTGCATTCCAATAGATCCTCCAAGTATCTTCATCCTCCTCTCATGCTGCATAGGAAGTATTACTCCACTAATCCGGTTCAGTTGATGTCCTGTCACCTTAATCCGGATGCAGTCCGTCTTAAACCTGGTTTGACCCTGGATCAAGTTAGGTCTGAAGGTCCGTCTTTTTCATCACTAGAGGCCTTGGCTGTTGAGAATGCTGTTGCTACCATTTTCTAGACTGTCTCCTGGCCGGACTTCTGGTCCGCTGCGATAGTCGGGATTGCTTCGGATCGATTCTGCCTCCTTGGCTAGGCTGTTGCAGTCTGGTGCGAAGGCTTTTTCATATCAAGGCCACCTTAGTGCGATGTTGTTGGCTAACCTCCTCCTGGTCAGGAGGGATGCAGCTTTTTCGAAGGTGGCGAGGTCTGTAAACTCGGAGTCCTTGTCGGTTGTCCGGAATGGGGACCTCCTTGAGTCTGTTTCTTTTCCCTAGAACTGAGTTAGAAGATAAGATTGACTGGTG
The DNA here is from genome assembly GCF_015104395.2 of Macrobrachium nipponense. NCBI lineage: Eukaryota > Metazoa > Arthropoda > Malacostraca > Decapoda > Palaemonidae > Macrobrachium > Macrobrachium nipponense. Next base: position 93,414,482 of record NC_061100.1, on the reverse strand, counting down.
ACGAGCAGATACTAAGGATAGGCTGTTCCATCAGGCAGTTTCTTAAGTTGGAGGATTGTTCTCGTCCTCCTCCTCCTCCCCCTCTGCAGCAACAGGCAAGATGGTCTTCTGTCAAGTCGTTCAGGTGTTTGACTTCTGTGAGAGTCTCTCAGTCGTCTCCTTCACAGCCCAAGAAAAAACAACAGCATCCTTTTCAATCCCACCCCTACAAGCCTGGGAGGGGTTCTAGAGGGAGGGGCAGAAGGGGTCATTGATAAGTGGGCGCCTCTCCCTCTCCATTGCCACAGGTGGGGGATGCCTGGCAGGCCATTTGGCCAGAAGGCAATTGCATGGAGCAGAGAAATGGATAATAGATGTTCTTCGTGTGGGATATCTACTACCCTTCAACTTCACTCCCCCTCTCTCGGACAAACCCTTCTCAATTGGATGTTTATGACTCCCCGAAGTATTTAGCTCATTTAGGGGAAATGTTGAAAATGCTGAACAAGGGTAAGATGGAAGAAGTACAGCTTCCTTCTCCGGGGTTTACAGTCGAATTTTCATGGTTCTGAAAGCTAGGGGCGACTGGATACCAGTAAGCGACCTTTCCACTCTGAATCACTCTGTCAGGAAGACGAGGTTCAGGGTGGAGACGCCCTGGACAGTGTTGGCAGTGATAAGAGACAACGACTTTTTGCTGTCAATAGAATTGAAGGATGCTTTCTTCCAGATTCTGATTCACCCTTCATCCAGTAAGTTCTTTCACTTCACTCTGGGAGAGCAGGTTTTCCAATTTAAGGTCCTTTGCTTCGGCTTAACTACAACTCCTCAGGTGGTCACAAGGGTCTTTGCCCTCGTCTCGACATGGGCTCATGCTCAAGGGATTCGCCCGCTAAGATACCTCGATGACTGGCCAGTCTTGGCAAGCTCCAGGGAGAAATTGCTTCAGGATAGAGATCATCTTCTTCAGCTTTATCAGGAACTAGGCATAGTGGTAAACCTGGAGAAGTCCAGTGTGGTTCCCAGCCAGAGGGCTCTTTATCTAGGTATGACTATAGATATGGCAGCATTTATTAGGGCTTGTGCCTTGTATGATAAGGCGCCCTATGAGGTAATGTTAGACTAGCGATAATCTATACGCTAAGTCGGTTGGTATTGCACTTCCATCTTCAATGGAGTGTCTGGGGTTTTGTAGATCACTTACGAAGTCGGTATTATCTTTACGACGATGTGTTAAACTCATGGTTCGGTGAGGTTCTTGTAGAAAACACAAGGTATAAAAATAGTATATTCTTCCGAAGTTTTACATGATGAAGATCAGGTATGATCGTACAAGTCTTCTATGATGATAGCTTGATCGCTTCTGCCAATGATGATGGCTAATCCTATTCCTCTACATGATAAAGCTTAGGTAAAGAGGTACAGGTCTTCTAATGACGATAGCTAACTCTGTTCTGCCCATGATAATGGCTAATCCTATTCCTCTACATGATAAAGCTTAGGTAAAGAGGTACAGGTCTTCTAATGACGATAGCTAACTCTCTTCTCTTGTCTACCATCTCTGTTACAAGTTATGAAGGAACAGACAGTAGTTCGAACATATGAACATACAATCGAATGAGACACGCTACAGATCACGTAGGCCGTTTGAATAATAGGTCGGGGTAGTTGTCTCAAGCAGGGAGCTTGGACTAATGTTTATAAACAATTGAATGACTACAGGTGACGGCATGTTATCTTAGCTTACATACTTATTGTATACGTCATCTTTAGCGTCTCTAGTCTGATCACATTCCTGCAAGCAATCTGGTTGACCTCTTTAGTTTTAGACTTTTATATATATGGACTAACATTCCATATTTTTATTATGTAAACACTTACATTAGCTCGGTCAGCTACCAAAACCAACTACTGAATATTACTCAAACTTGACTTGCATTTGACTTATAGGAGTGTGATACAGACACTATGTGAATATATATATATATAAGTAAATAAAAAATTCATGGTGTACATGAATTGATTCAAGTAATAAAATATAAAACAATGATATTGGTAAATAATAGTGATCACATGATATATAATGATACAGTTTTTCACTTCATCTCTTTAAGATACTTATGCTACAGAAAATACTAATGTACTCTGATAATTGCATAGAATGAAGATTAACATGATAAAAATCATATTTTAACTGATAAAAAATTTCATATATGAATTGATAAAGTTATTAATGTTTATGCTGATTGATTCGTTGATTTTTATGCTAAATGTTATATATCTGATTCATTAATTCATATATTAACTCATAAATAACTGCAGATAATGGTAAGATATAAGGTAACAGATTGATTATAGGCTACCTGATTTGTTTATACATATGTATATGGATTCATATAATTATGATTAATATATGTGCACTTTAAATAGATTCCTATTGCGTACACGCAAAGATATATTTAGATTCTGTTATGTATGATCATTTATATAATAGATTCCTATTGCGTACACGCAAAGATATATTTCGATTCCGTTATTTATGATCATTTATATAAGAGATTCCTATTGCGTACACGCAAAGATATATTTCAACTCTGTTATTTATGATCAATTATATATAGGATACATGATACTTTATATATATAGGATACATGACCGAGGTTATACTACTTCACTTTTAACTAGCTTTCGAACAACTTTTCGTCCATTACACAGTTCCAGACAACCACCTTTAGCCAAATGAAACGGCCTTTTTCAATGGTTAAAACAAGGGGAAAATTTGCCTGGGCGGGTCCAACGTTCCACTTTGCGCTCACACTTATTCTCTGCATCCTAAGCTACACGATTACGTTCGCGATGAATAGATCATCCCAGCACGAGTCCTTCGCCAGCAAAGTAGAGTTGAATATCCTTCGGGTCGTAATTGTCGGAAGTATGTCCCTTTTTGTAGTCGATTCCGACAGCCGCCGGAGCGTTCCGCATTAAAACGAGATTAACGACGAGATACGGTGTCGGTCGAAGAAGTCCATGAAATTCCTTTCACATTGTAGGCGGTTGTTACTTGACTGTAGTCGTCCGCTGCGACGAACGATTTTTTGAAGTTGCGATGTGAAACTCTCGTACTGCAGGATACTGTAACCAGGTTCCATTAATCAGCCTGCAAGTGAAATTATACTTGTCACAAGGGCAAAGTAAATTCAGACGACATCCAAATACAGGGGAGGGAAGAGAGCCATTTAGACCAGACTTAACCCACATGAATTCGCTGATATTTTGGAATTCAGAAGAGTCCGCTGTACAAACTTTTTATCCATGGCATTAACAATGAGTGAACCTATCCAGGTCTATGATGACTTGTAAAATATCCATAATTATAAAAAATAAATAGATATCATTACGAATCTCAAAGAAAATTCGATATTACTGGTAGTAAGTTACTAGACAAAGAAGTGGAAAACGGAGCTAATTATAAGATTGCCAGGCAACATAAGAGTCAAAGAGAAGATTAATCATGATTCTATGTGCCCTAACAAAAGTTTCATATTCAATTTTCTCGTGCGCATCTTCTGAGGTTAACTATTAAAACATTATTAATAGGTAGGAGGTGCAACGAAAAACCCACTATGTAACTAATTTCTATATAAACTTTGGGTTTTTCAAGAAAATGTGACAATTTCCCATGAATGTTTTACTTGAATTGTAATAGGCTAATGTTGCAAGTAAATATTTCATATATACATATCTTGATACTTCTAAATGTCTATGAGGTTCAGAAAAAAAAAATTAATTCATTTTGTTGTTATAGAAATTCTATTTGCTTATTTTGTTCATTAATTTTAAAATGATTACAAGTCCTTAACTAATTGCATTACACACACGGATAAGAATATGTTTATGTGGCCTGTCAGGTGACTATGAACCACATGTGAAGTTCATGAACTAAGCATTCCCTTCTCCAGTCAATCTGCTTTTGCAAGCAGAGACGACACACAGATGAAGCCTGTGTAAGCAGATTATTGAGGTTAAAAGGAACAAATGCTGATACGGCAATGATGACGTCGTCACTTGGCAGGAGATTGCTCTCAGCCAGCTAAGAGTTACGTTACTTGCTGTAAGAGATACGACTTTAGTATTTTCAAATGATATTTTAGTGTTTTAATTCTCCACCCGCATGAGAAGAATGTCTGAAAAAAAAAAAAACAACAGTACCAAAATTGAACAATATATTAGTTTCATGTTGGCATTATGTTAAATAAATATTCCTTATTCAAACTATATGAAAAAGGTTTCCATACAAATTCTATATATATTATTAGCCCTGTATAAGATTCATATAGGATTATTCCATAGATAACATTTTCACTTCTAGACTTCCTGACTTTAAAATCTCTTTTATTTTATTTTATTTATTTTATTATTATTATTTTATTTATTTATTTATTTATTTAATTTATTATTTTTTTTTTTTCATTGACTACGAATATAAATCACCGGGACAGACAATATGTCAGTAGGTTTTGATATGTGTTTGAACTTTTAGCTTATTTGTCATTACTAAAGCGTTAAGTTAGAGTTCAAATCTTTACGCATATATATGGATATTTAATGGTTACGTTTTGCTTATTGATATTATCGTGATTCCTTTTTTATTATAATTTGTAACCCTTCCGACTTCTTACGGAGGGTATTATTATTGACTCCACTTGTATCCATATTTATTTTATTTTTTTTATATTTATATTTATTTATTTATTATATATATATGATAAATTAATGGTTGGCTTGAAATATGTGGAAAAGTGTTCTAGCGGCGTACCGTATAAGGCTACTTGCGGCATCAATTCTATAGATACAAGATATAAATGATAAAGGTATTTAAAACCTCGAGAACCGCTATAATCCAGTCCGGATCCAACATCACGAGTTGTAACTCGTAAGACATTGACACTTCCTATTTAATTATCAGTTATTCTACCAAACCGATTGACTCTGGGTGATAAAATATATTATTGGTTTTCTTAATGGAAAGGAATTCACACCACGTGTTAAGGAGATTATTATTGATTTACACCACCCGAGTCACAGATTATTATGTGTTGAATTCCATATTTACTGATTTAGCACTCATAAATATTCGTAACGCACTCAATTGCGGTGTTTGTTTTTAGTGCTATTAATTCTATATAACGTGTCAAGGAACTATTAACACTAAGAAGTGTTTATTCCCTCTGTCAGACTCGTAATTCTGTTAATAATTCTACGTATATTCTTTCAAGGATTGATTTGGCACAGGATAGGCTCCTAAACTGACAGGTGTCTTAGTGTATCCCTTGTTTTCATGACACGTGTTACAATTAGTTATGTGCTTTTTATATCTGTAAGCATTGTAGGCCAGTAAAATAGTGATTTGGCTTTCTGTGACATAGGAGGGAACCCTGGATGACGGAATGCAACCAGTTTATGACGATTGGTATGAAAGAGATTATTATTACTACCTGGTCGTTAGTCATCTGCTGTGTTCTTCGGGTTTTCCTCGTCACAGACCTACATATAATATTACATTTGATTACATTATTTTGATACACATACTTTAAATGTACTTTTGCTTTAGGGTTTCTGCTCGAAGTGTTTATTGTTTTTTTTTTTTGCCTAGCCACTGACCCTGTTTCCGTTTCGAAGTGTTTATTGTTTGGTGTTTATTGCTGCTGACTCTGTTTCCGTTCGAAGTGTTTATTGTTTGGGTTATGTCTGTTGACTCTTGCTTTGTTCAGTTTGTAACAGTTCTGCGCTCCAACCCAGATATTCAATGCTCGCGATCTCTTGGGTTAAGGAATTTTCTTGTTTAGATACGGTTTTAACAATAGGTACGGATGTTTCTATATCTTTTAGTCTAATTAATGGTTCTTTGCAGTATGATGCGGGATTGCGGGATAATGCGTCAGCTATGATAATTGCTTTCCCAGGTAGATATCTTATCTTGGCTCCAAAGACCTGAATGATCATTTGTCACCGAGTTCCTTTTGGACTGTGATTAAAGCCTTTGAAAAACTCGGTAAAGGACTCATGTTCAGTAAGGACTTTATCAGGATAGCCATAGATTATGAACTTAAAATGTACTAGTGTTAAAGATACCTAGCCCTTCCTTGCCTATTATTGCATATTTACTTTCAAAGGGCTTTAGTTTACGTGAATAAAAAGCTATAGGGAAGAACTGTTTATCATATTACTGAAGTAGTACCCTCTTACCCCTTGGTCTGAGGCGTCTGTTGCAATAAAAAAAAAATTCCTTATTTAAATCAGGGATTTTTAAGTTAGGTAAGCTGCATTATTCCGCTTTTAAGATATCGAACGCCTGTTGATGCTTTTTAGACCATAATCAATCTACGCTCTTCTTCGTAAGAGCTGTTAAAGGAGCTGTCATGATTGAAGAGTTACATATTTACATACGATTGTAATACCCACTACAGCGCAAAAGTGCTGTATCCCCCTTTTACGTTAATAAGTACCGGAAAGTTATGAATAGCCGACACCTTACCATGGACTACTTTTAAGACCTTGACCAGACACATAAAACCTAGATAAACATGTTCGGTTTTTAAAAACTCACATTTAGATATTGTACTCTGAGATTATTTGTCTTTGTCTCTGTAGCACTAGCTCTACTTTATGTGAATGTACTTCTAAGGTATTAGAAAAGATTACAAGATCATCCATATAGGCATGTAGGGTATCCCCTAAAAATCTCCAAACACTATATTGTAATTGGGGTGCAACGTAAGCCGGAGGCATACGTAAAAATTGATAATGTCCCCTGAGTGTGCTGAAAAAAAAAACGGTGTATGAGGTACAATCACTTAGGTAATGGTATCAGGTAAAAGCCTTTAAGTAAGTCCAAGTTGGTGAAAAAAATTTATTCTAACCTAACAGAGATAAGATGTCGTCGGTACATCGCACTGGAAACTATCGGAAGTCGTTTCCTTGTTTAAGCGACAGAATCTACGCAGATACGCCAAGTCCGATCTTTTATGGCATGACATTTGAGGGAAAAATTATATGGGCTTATTTGATTTCCTAATGGCTCCTATTACTAACATTTTTCAACTTCGTCATTTATCTCTATTTTGAAATTTCATTGAGAGTCTACACGAAGGTACGTATATAGCTTTATGTTTGTCCTTAGACCGTATTTTGTGTTAAATTACATCCGTTTTTTCCAGAGATCACTCGCCAGTGGAGAAACTTCCTGGTATTCAGGTAAAAGATAAAAAAAAAAATTCTGCTGAATCACCTCTGCTTGAATGACTTTACGGATATTACTTTAGATAGATTATCAGAGAGATTCATCCACGACTGATTGGGCGTGATTAAAATTAGCAACCATAAAAAATGCGATATTTATAACTTCCGTATCCACGATATGTATACTTTTAGGGCTTTGTTCGCGGAAATCGTTATATTTCAGAGTGTCGGGAAGGATTAAAATTTCATTTCCCAGCAAAGTCTTTTTACACGCACTAAGACATTCGAGGGTGCATGCTTCTCGAGATTTTGCGTGCAAAGTGCGACTGTGGTTGTTGAGAATTCTGTTGGGTCATTTGAACAATGTTACGATTTATGAGACAAATGTATAGTTCCTTTATATAAGTTATTATTTGATTAACTGTCTCATTTTTGTTCAAACGGATTTTAATATGTTTGAAGGTTTATAGGATTTTCCTTTGATAAACACGCCTTATTTTGCAGGATGTAAGATAATATTTTGTATACCCCTAGATGGATCTTACAATTACACTACATACAGATCAACGTTTTTTATAACTATAGAGGTATCTGTAAACGCTCGCTTATCCGGACTTCTCATTAGGGAAGTTCGAACAACAGACGGTGAGTCCGTAAATACAAGATATTACGTGTATTAAATTGAAATAAAACAAGATATTCTAATTTTACGGCGCGTACAGTTGGGCTTAATCCACCAGTATTTATTATAACTTAATGTATTAAAATTAAAACGAAAACCTGCTCTGATTACTTATACGGTCGTGTGTTTCATAGGAAAAATCCTTTTAATTCAAAAAGATATTGGTATGAACCAACATCGCTTTTCCCCACTCTGCTAGAGTCGCTTATTGTGTGGAATTTGCTATGCTTTGAACACTTCGGCAGTTTTCGACTGACCTTGACCGCTTGACTAGGTGACACAGTAACCGAGTTTGCTTGTTTGATTCTGAAAGGCTACTGTTTCTATTTCTTTTTGTAATAATTAGGATCCTTCTCTTTATTACCATCGGCAACGTATTGTGTTTTTAGCATTATGTTGCTGGTTTACGTATAAAGCAATGAATGACGAACTATTAGGAACTGAGCGATTACTAATAAGACGAGTTATCTCTACTGCATTCAATCTTAACTGTTTGTACGTCATTCTTTGCTAAAATTTGAAATAGTGAGGGATCCTGGTCAGCGCATTTAGCCTGATGAAAGTTTTTTACAGACATGTTATTCCTTGCAATCCAGCCATATTTTTAAAGTTGAGTCGAGTCATTGAGGTTCGATATTTTATATAACTAAAAAAACTCAAGGCTAAAACTGCGATCGGGACTTGCAAAGGAGCATTTATTGTCATGACCCGAAATAGTGTTACCTCTAATTTATCTAGATTTGTACGAGTGTTCCACTTGTTTTTGTGTGTTTTCTAATCACTACGGTGCTTAACGACCCTATCCATGCATCTGTATAAATACAGACGTCCACTGCGTAAACGCATATTCACTGTTTAATGTGATTTGTTACATAAGGGATTAATAATCACCCAAAATGATAAAATTAACATAGTATATGATTATGATATTTCAGTAGAACTTCTGGAAACAGACACTCAATGATAAAAAACTCGCAGTAGCGAAATCTCAATGATGTAGATAATTTCTGTAAAAAAGTAAGATTAAGGAATGTCTCGTAACTTCAGCCACAGGAATAACGAAATTCGACCTGCAAAGGAACACTCAAAGTTACTCCAAATGAATAAAAAATTGTACTTAGCTTGCTTTTGTGGGAAGTCACGGTGTTCCGATAACGACACACGGCCTTGGTCCTCCTTCTCTATTTAGCGGACGACCTGGTTTGGCTTCAGTTTCCCCCGTGCGCGTTGTTTCGATGATTCGAGCCCTTGAAATCCGATGCTGCAGACAGCGTTCGGTTTGTTTCTTGCAGTGCCGGAAACGCTCACTAACGATGTTTTCTTGAATGATTCTAATGAGAGACGAAGCTTCCGTTGCCGTAGGAAAAAGGACACGTCGGTTTTTGTTTCTTGAAGTTATTCACTAAAACAATGATACTAAGTTGCTTGAAGAATCTGTTGCTTTCGTCGTCGTTGAAGAGTTCTTATTGTTTTCTGAAGTCGCTCAGCTAATGATTGGATACTAGGTTTGCTTGAATAATCTGTCTGCTTCCGTCGTCACCACGGTTGACTTCTTTATATGATACATGATTTATTATTCTGGTTTTTTCCTTCGTAGGACGTTTGATAGAGTTCTTCTGGTACGCTGGCCACCAAATAATAATAATAATAATAATAATAATATGCTTTATTTCGGCTCGGGGCCATATACATTGATTATACAAAATACAGACAGTAGCAAACACAATCTAGATGCATGTGACATGATAAAATAGAAAAAGAAAATGAATAATCGGCACTTATCCACAAGGTAGCTGAAGGTAGCATAAAAGCTAGTAATCATCATACTGGGAATAACAGTAATAATATTGGTGAGAAAAAAAAAATATGCATTGAGAGTAATAACAGATGGTGCATATATTATATAACTCAAATTTCAACTAGAGACCTTAGGTGGTTACAGTATTCAGGTCCAGAGGGCTTAATACATAAATTAAATGTAAATAAAACTTTAACTTGATAGTAATCACAGTAATAATGAAAATTAAAATATCAGCAATAAATGTAATAATGACAAAAACTGCAGATGACATCTTGCCAATACAGAGATTAAGTCCTTTTAGGGGAGGGGACAAAGGCCTCATTTTCCCATCTTTCCACAATTTTGATTTTCTTCTTGCTTCACTCCTTAGGATGCTTTGTATGAGCGAGTTGCTGCTGTTTCTCACTCGGGTTACCAGACTGGACATTGTTCGCCTAACAATGATTTTTAAATTGTCCAGGTGGTTTTCTATGAACATCTGTGTGGCGGAGTGGTAGCGGGGAGTGTTTGTGAGGCGCCTCAGAATGTCATTGTGCACAACAGTGATGCGTCGCATCGTCTCTCGGGTATAGTTCGTCCAGAGGGAACACCCATAGATACTGTAGCAGTACGAGCGGAAGAGCATCAGTTTCACGTCTCGGTGACAGAAGGCAAACCTCCTTGCAATCATGTTGCCCGCTGCATATAGTTTACGACGCCTCTGTTCAATGTCTGCCGTATCTTTTAGGTCGTCGGTGATAATGTGACCCAAGTACGGAAATTCGTGCACAAATTCCAGCCGATGGCTTCCGAGGAAAATTGAGGTTCTGCAATATGCTTAAGCGATCTCGGGAGCAGCGACATGCACTGGGTCTTGATTTCGTTGTAGATTATATCAAATTCCTCCGCATATTGGCGGCAAGTGTCGATGAGTCGTTGGAGACCTTGCACTGATGGGGAAATCAGAACCATATCGTCGGCGTAACAGAGGTTGTTTATAGTTGTTTCATTGACAGTGCATCCGATTGGGAGCGAGTTCAGTTTGACGTTCAAGGCATCGGTGTACGTATTAAACAGGTATGGAGAGAGAATGCCCCCTTGCCGAAGCCCGTTTAGGGAGCCGAAGGTGTAAGATAATACGTTTCCCCATTTGACACAGAATTGCTGTGTGGAGAACCAGCAATGTAAAATGCCAATTAGATATAGGGGTGTGCCCCTTTTATGCAGCTTCAGGAAGAGCTTCAGGTAGTTTACTCTGTCAAATGCTTTTCTCACATCTACAAAACAAAGGAAAACAGGAGAGGCTGATGATAGGTAGTAGTTCAGCAATTCTTTCAGTATGTAGATGCAGGTGTCGGTTGAGTGGTTTGCTTTAAACCCGAACTGGTTGTCAGTGGTGTGTAGAAAGGGGAGAAGTCTCACTAGAAGAAACAGACTCAAGTATCTTCTATTGCGATCGTTGTGATTGCAATCGGCCGGTAGTTGCCAGGGTCAGCTGCATCCTTTAGCTTGTTTTTTGATTAATGGTATCAAGTGAACTAAGAGTAGGGAGTCTGGAAGAAACCGGTGAATTATGCACGCATTGAATAGGGCAGCTAGCAAAATGTAAATCATCGGATGGCAGAGTTTGAAGGCCTCTGCAGGAAGACCATCACAGCCGGGCGATTTATTATTAGGTAGGCTGTTTATGGCATCGCTGATGTTACCTGGCGTAAAACGGTCTGCAAAATGAAATTGAATGTTGTCAGTAAGGAGGTTATCTACATCCCTTCGGGAATCTTGATCATTTATGCAATTCAGGATATTGTTGAAGTGATCGCCCCACATACTTGCAATAGCTTCGTCTCCGACTGCTTCCCCTACTCTCTGTGATAGCTTTTTAGTTTTGGGATTTAAAGACTGGATATCTTTCCAAAGACGAGGATAATCACCAGATTCTAAGTTTCTAGACATTGCATCGGCTCTTAGTTGTTTTTCATATAACCTGCAGTGCTTAAGAGCAAGTTTGAACTGCGCTCTCGCCTGTCTCATTAGCAATGCAGTGTGCCCTTCCCTGGGGCTACCATTTGCCTCCACAGTAAAAACATTTCTCGTGAGTATGTATACAGATCTTTAACCAAGTCATTCCATCCAGGAATATTACGAGAATTACCTTGACGAAATCTGTAGGCAGTCCTGCCCGAAGCAAGCAAAGCGGAGATTATGTTCGAATAGAATTCATTCAGATCCCTCTTGTGGTGGTCATTTCTACAATTTGTGTTAGTACAAAGTAAGGCGTTCTGCCGGTTGAACTATTGACCGCAACCTGGTTTCCGTGGTCGCTCTAAAGTATCTGGTTTTCTCTTGGTTTTTAAAATCCCAGTTTACCCCTGGTGGGCGATCAGTTAGGGGGTTCACGGTAGGGAGGGATGGGGTCCTGAATGACACCTGTAATGGGATGTGATCGTAGCCCGTTGCAAGGTCATAGCGAATATTGCAGGTCATAATAGGGCTTGTGCCTTGTATGATAAGGCGCCCTATGAGGTAATGTTAGACTAGCGATAATCTATACGCTAAGTCGGTTGGTATTGCACTTCCATCTTCAATGGAGTGTCTGGGGTTTTGTAGATCACTTACGAAGTCGGTATTATCTTTACGACGATGTGTTAAACTCATGGTTCGGTGAGGTTCTTGTAGAAAACACAAGGTATAAAAATAGTATATTCTTCCGAAGTTTTACATGATGAAGATCAGGTATGATCGTACAAGTCTTCTATGACGATAGCTTGATCGCTTCTGCCAATGATGATGGCTAATCCTATTCCTCTACATGATAAAGCTTAGGTAAAGAGGTACAGGTCTTCTAATGACGATAGCTAACTCTGTTCTGCCCATGATAATGGCTAATCCTATTCCTCTACTGATAAAGCTTAGGTAAAGAGGTACAGGTCTTCTAATGACGATAGCTAACTCTCTTCTCTTGTCTACCATCTCTGTTACAAGTTATGAAGGAACAGACAGTAGTTCGAACATATGAACATACAATCGAATGAGACACGCTACAGATCACGTAGGCCGTTTGAATAATAGGTCGGGGTAGTTGTCTCAAGCAGGGAGCTTGGACTAATGTTTATAAACAATTGAATGACTACAGGTGACGGCATGTTATCTTAGCTTACATACTTATTGTATACGTCATCTTTAGCGTCTCTAGTCTGATCACATTCCTGCAAGCAATCTGGTTGACCTCTTTAGTTTTAGACTTTTATATATATGGACTAACATTCCATATTTTTATTATGTAAACACTTACACATTGAGGGTTTTTCTATTGGACCAAAGGTTGGGAAGGTTTCAGTCAGTGGCGTGCATATTCCTGTCACAGCCCAATCAGCAGTGGCAGGTCCTTCTGGGGATATTGTCTTCTCTAGAGAAGCTGATCCCTCATGCTCACCTTCATCTTCGGTCTCTACAGTGGAGACTGAAGGAGTTCTGGTCCCTGGCGGGGGATTCCCCTCTGCAGAGTTCCTCTGTCAGAGGAGGTGAGGGAAGACTTGTTGGTGGTTGGACGACCAGGATCTCTCGATGGGAATCCCTCTGCGTTCTCCCCCTCCAGACTTTATGCTGTTTGCGAATGCTTCCTTCACTGGTTGGGGTGCTCGTCTGGAAGATCTCCTTGTCTCTGGCACTTGGAGTGCAGCGGAAAAGCTGCTGCACATCAACATTTTATAGTTGAAGGCAGCTTTCCTGGGTCTGCGGGGCTTTATGGAGAGGGTAGAGGGTTATTGCATAAAACAGAATGTTGCTATTAGCTAAGTCGTTCATAGTATTGCCATAGGGGGACAGCACTGTAGACCTACACTGAGCCATCAAAGCGCTACCCGCAAAATTTGAACTTATTCTGCAGTCAGGTAGAAACTCATAGCTATATAATTACTGGGTAAGTATATACAAAATCTAATTTTGTTATAGAAATATCATATTATTATAGTTGTTGTTTGTAGATCTTAATGTTATTCTTCAGGGAAATTTTTTTTTCTTTTAAAATTAGTATGTTATTGATTTAATTATATTCTATATTGCAGGATGTACACCAGTAAAATGTGGGCGTGTTGTATTTGACTCGGTAGTAACTTTATCAGAGGTAGAGGCGCTTCTCAACATTGCCCACCGAGGTTTGTCCTTAGGAGGCTCTAGTGGAGGTGCTTCAATTCTAGATCTACATTCAGGAGCCCTGTCACATGGAAGTGATTTTATTAATATCTATAAGCTTGAGGAAGCTAAGAATATTTTCACTACTGAAGATTTCAAAATTTATAGGTAAATTTTGGTATTAGAGTTTATAAACTTACTGGTTAAACTGAAGGTCTGATCATGTGGCCTGACCAGTACTTACTATTAATTTTTGTTATTAGAAATAAATTGAATTGAAATTTCTGTTACTATAAGTGATGTTTCTAAGAGTCCCTTGGCATCACTGGTCATTGAAGGCAGTATTGTAATGGTAATGAATATACATATAATTTAAAAAAATAATAGGAATAATCAGTGTCTGTATTCTATTCCAGTTATTTTGCACCTGAAAGTCTTTTGTTCTTACAAAGCACTGTATAGTATACAAACCTTGTCTTATGTAATAGTAGTGTCTTCAATATGCAGGCTGGTTTTGTCATTGAAACTGAACACAATAATTATAGGTATGCTTGGTGTTCTTTCACAGTTTAATTAATTACCAATTGTTCCTACACAGTATACAAACCATTGGTCCTTTACAATACAAATTACTTCAGCACAGCTGGAAAACGGCCATTTAACTTTAATCAAGATGCTGAAGTCCCCCCAGTCGGTATGCACTCATTTTGCTTTTGCGCTCTTCTCCTCTCTGCCTGCCGTTTGATCTTGTTTACAGTTTGCCGTATTGTTAGTTCAGTATTCAGATACTATATGTTGTAGTTCTTACTGATATTTGTAAACCCTATGATTTTTTCAAAAATGATCTGTCAAACTGGTTTTAACATTACTAAGGCAATGGGCTAGACTAGTGTTTTCACCTTGCTTATATGTTTAGCTCTATGATGTATATTCTCTCAGAATTTTATTTTCTGGGGGAGAATTTTATTCCTTTGCATTACAAAGGAAAGTTTATCTGCTGAAAATTTCCTTGGCATTTGTAAAGTTTTAGCATTTTAAGATGTTGCAGATCTCGGTGTCTAGGAGTAAGGGTTCTGCTGCAAGTATTGCGCTTGTATGTTGCCGATTGTTCTTTGTTTGACACATCAACAGGCGTGAAGCAATTGTTATACAAGTTCTGATGCTTGACACAGAGAGAGAGAGAGAGAGAGAGAGACCTTACCTTACAGACCTTACATCTTGTTCGGGTTGCCCCAGGTCCCTCAGTGTAGGGCACCTCTAATGTCTACCAGAGAGTTGCTAGTACATCTTCCGGTATATTTTGCATCTTCCAATCTTGGATGGTCTGGGATGCAGTTTAGATATTTGTCGAGCTTATTCTTAAACACATCTACGCTCACTCCTGATATATTCCTCAGATGAGCTGGCAACGCATTGAATAGACGCTGCATTATCGATGCTGGTGCGTAGTGGATTAATGTCCTGTGTGCTTTCCTTATTTTTCCTGGTATAGTTTTGGGCACTATTAATCTACCTCTGCTTGCTCTTTCTGATATTTTTAGTTCCATGATATTTTCTGCTATTCCTTCTATCTGTTTCCATGCCTGAATTATCATGTAGCGTTCTCTTCTCCTTTCTAGACTATATAATTTTAAGAATTGTAGTCTTTCCCAGTAGTCTAGGTCCTTAACTTCTTCTATTCTAGCTGTAAAGGACCTTTGTACACTCTCTATTTGTGCAATATCCTTTTGATAGTGTGGGTACCATATCATATTGCAATATTCAAGTGGACTACGAACATATGTTTTATAAAGCATAATCATGTGTTCAGCTTTTCTTGTTTTGAAGTGCCGTAACAACATTCCCATTTTTGCTTTACATTTTGCCAACAGAGTTGCTATTTGATCATTGCATAACATGTTCCTATTCATCATCACACCAAGGTCTTTAACTGCTTCCTTATTTGTGATGGTCTCATTATTAGGTCCCTTATATGCATATAGCTTTCTTTCTCTGTCTCCATAATTTATTGATTCAAATTTATCAGAGTTAAATACCATCCTATTTACCTCTGCCCAATCATATACTTTGTTAAGGTCTCTTTGTAGAGCGTTCCTATCTTCATCACAAGTAATTTCTCTACTTATTCTTGTGTCATCTGCGAAACTACTCACTACCGAATCCTTAACATTATTGTCTATGTCTTCAATCATAATAACAAACAGTATTGCAGCTAACACCGTACCTTGCGGCACACCGGATATTACCTTGGCTTCATCCGTAGAGAGAGAGAGAGAGAGAGAGGCAACTGTTATGCAAGTTCTGATGCTTGAGAGAGAGAAAGAGAGAGACAGACAGACAGACTCTCCAGATAATGAAAGGGTTCTGTGACAGCAATGGTTTTGCAATAGAAGTCGAAGAAGAGAATAATTTCATTGTCATCATCTTCACCTTTCTTGGTGCTTTCCCACGCCTTCGGGCTTGGAAACCGTGTTGTGGGTCTCTCTGAGACTCTGCAACACCGGAGGACCAGATGCTTGGGTCTCCTTAGATACAAGTTGAAGAGGTAACCTGTGTCACTTATGCTAGTTGCAAGAAATTTTTTCCCGGACTAGTATGTACTTCCGCCCATATTTCTTCACACTCGGGCAGAGGGAGCAGTCAAAACTTGTCTTGTACATGACTCATAAGCATGAGTGCGTGATCCTCTTATGAGAATCGTGTCTCTCCAGGTACTCTGGTTTCTTTGAAACCTCAAGTTTCCTTTACCATATTTGGTATACTCCTCTGCTCAAGTTTACTTAAGTCACTCGAGTAGAGAGAGCAACTGATGATCAATTTTCTCTACTCGGGAGCTCCAGGTGTGAGACTTGTATTACTGGGTACTCATGTTTTCTTGCAACCCCAAGTTACCCTTAGTAGTATCATGGGGTTACCTCCATGCACTAGTATATCCTTCTGCTTGAGTTTCCTTGAACACTCTAGTAGCTATTCCTGTTGTTCCTGCTGCCCCAGCTGCTCCTGCTGCCCAGGTTGCTCCTCCTGCCCCAGCTGCTCTGGCTGCTCCCTTACAGATAGGATAAGCTGACCGCCATCATGAAGATGTCGAAAAAGAAATAGAAGAGGGGTCATAAGGTGTTGTGTTCATCCATCTTTGACTTCATCATCTGTTGCCTCCTCCCCCTCTAAGGGGCTGCCATCTTCCACAGGGGAAGCAATGGGATCTCTTGTTGGCTCTCCCTTGGCCCTCGGGCTCCTGAACTGATTCACATACCCACCAGTGAGCACTGGTTCTTCTGACACTCAAGAGGAGACTCCCAAACTCCCCAAACCAGCAATGACAAGTCCACTTCCCAGTCTGGTTTAGGTACAGAGTGAAAGTGGCGAAACATGTAGGTGTTTCGTCACTTCCTCCCAGTACCTCTTTGAGTGCTCTGTTAGGTTCCCAACCCAATGGTTCAGACTTGAGGGTCCGAGCACTCGGAGACACAGAAAGGAGGTACCCCTGTCCAGTCTTCTCCTCACCAGGAAGTCTCAGGCTTGACGAAGACTGGAGCACATCAGGAGGACTCCGCAAGTTCACGTCAGCTGATACCCAAGCATTCGACTCCAGGCAGCCCCTGATTGTGTTTGCATGATCAGCCCTGCTCGCCAGAGCAAAGTGCTCGGGTTGTTTGTGTGAACCTCTCCATTCTACTCAGGACAGCTCCTTGCCAAGCCATAGGCATTTTCTGTGACCCATGTTACTATTGCCACCTGCCTCTCCTGCTAATTCTTCCAATAGGACAGGTAGGAATGCTCAGTCGCCCTCACCTGTCCTTCCCACCTGGAGTCTCACCGGGAGGCATAAGTTGGACAGGAGGTTCTCTGATGAGATTGCTGCTTCTTATTGGAGTTTTGACACGAAGGCCTACACCTTGGGTTTGGTTTTCGGACAGACTCAGTCATGTGCCCAGTTGGTTGAGGAGGGATCTTAGGGGTCTGCTGAGGTTCTCCTTCCTGTGGGGAGAGTAGATTGGGAGGACCACGCTCTGAAAGAACCTGAAGGTCCTCTTCCCCAGGAGGCAGATAGTACCCCCGAGATACAGATGATCTTTGCAGAGGTCATTGTGCTGATTCGTCAGCACAACGATCTCAGGGAAGAGACTGTGGCCTCTTCTGTGGGTCATCCTTTGCTCCTCAAATCTTTTTTCGGTCCGAAAAAGGAACCGAAAGCTTCGGTGGGGATACCATGGCCTGGCCTTTCTGAAGGAGTACTTGTTCATGCGGATAACTTGTGTCTCTGCAGGAGAATTCACTTCGATCAAACCACTTAGAGAAGCTTCTTCCTCCTCATCTGCTTTGACAGCGCTTCTACACACCCTCGGAAGGGCCACTGCCACCTAAACGGGTTGACCTGGACCTGGTATGTCTGGGCCCAGGTCTTGCTGCAGTAGCTTGCTGTGGAAGGGGTCTCCCTCTTGCAGCAAGAAGCAGCGAGCCTGGAGGCCACCACTATGGCAGCTCTTCAGGCAGTCTCCTGGTTGGATCTGTGGTCCTTCACAGTATCCAAGGTTGCTGCCTCCTCATGTTCGATCACCTCTGAGAGGCCTCCATCTTCAGAGGACTGTGCCATTCTGGAGGTAGGGCTTTTTTCCTTCCTGGCTCACCAGACAGCAAACCTGTGGACTTGTAGAAAAGATGCACCTTCCTGAAAAGATGTAGGGAGAGGAGGTTGAGGGAGAGAGGTCACAATCATTATCTTCATCTGCTGTCACCTCCCTGCCTTATTTTTTGGATGCTTACTGGGGAAGACAGAGATCTCTTGTTGGCTCACCCCAGTCTCTGCTCCTTCATTATGGGACCACCTTGACGTGGTGAGGGGGCTCTCGAACCTCAGGAATCTCTTCCCAGGTTCAAACCCATGAGTTCCATATGACATTATATATTTTCGAGTTAACTTCTGTGGACTTTTCCATTTTTGCCAAAATTTTTGAAAGCAAATAAATGAGAAAATATATCATGGCTTAACGTGGAGTTAAATCCAAAGCTAAATAGTGAGAACTGTGGTAGATCCATCATCTACCCGACAATGTTCGGACCTGTTTTTCAGGCAGAACTATTCTGTGGAGCTGGACCACGGATTCCAGGGGGGCCCTGGTTCTAGGAATAGAACTCTCGGCATTCTATCCAGTTTGCCCGTAATGTTATTAGGATGGGGATAATTATATTATCATAATACTCTTAGTCCTAGCAAGCGGGTTCTGCTTACACTTGGGCCATACTAATCATGTTATGCCATCCCTTTTTTGGGGTAAGGTAGGGATGCGGACATTTGGGAGTCCTTTCTCACTTGTGCCATTGGCGGAAGATTCAACTTCGCGAAGGGCCAATGATATCTTTTCAAGATTTTTTTTTTTTTTATTATAAATCTCATCTCAAATTTATGAATACTGAAATAAATGATTTGAGTACCCCTGGGCCCCATGATGGAAAAACAGTTGATGACTATTGGCACATCACTCCTGAATTTCCTTGGTACTACCAAAGTAGTGAAAGTACTATAAATGATACAAAGGAACACCCTGTTCCAAGTAAAGCAGCAGAGCCAGAAAATCAAATAGGGTCCATAAATAAAAAAGAAACAAACAAAAATAAATTGGTAAACTCCAATATCGTAACAATGGAACCATATATGATGAACAATAATTCTGAATTAGAGACAAATAATCCTCCCAACAATACAGAAATATATAAAAATCATAATAGACAAGCAACATACATAAAACAAGGACCAAAAAGAAACAAAAATTACTGACTTTATCTCACATTGGTACATTTTGATGACCTCTTTGGACCAGATAACTGGTCAAGATTTCTTGTCCTCAAAGCTGACAACAAAATCTCAGCAGCAAGACATGGAATGCAGACACATAAAGGACAATGAATGGCTTATCCAAGTAACCAATAAAAAGCAGTCCACTGCCTTTTTAAGTATAACAAAAATAAATAATATAAAAGTAACAATTACAAGCCACGAAACATTGAATTATGTACAGGGTACAGTCATCCTACCCAATAGCGAGCAGGAACTTCCTTCAAAACAACTACTGCTAGACTACTTAAAATTGAGATATAACAATATTCACAATTTAGAAATATACTCGATTTCAAGTAGGAAAGACAAAAATAAAAATATCAACATTGCCAAAATAAAATTTACAGGCCAAGACCTACCATTTAAAATAAAAATTCTTGGACAAAATAGAGAAGTTTGTCCTTTCATTCCAAAACCACTACAATGTACACAGTGCTCAAGTTATGGACACACATATAAAAAATTGCCGTAACAAGGCAATATGTGCAGTCTGTGCATCAGATAACGATACCACTAATTGGAACTGTAATCAACCAAAATGTATTTTCTGGGCTCGGCCGTGTCGCTCCGTGAAATATGTTCCTTTAGCGCTATTTCTAAGGTAAAATATTGCTATAATACCAGAGAACTGCTAAATTGGACATGCCAGAATATTCTGACTCCCTCACCTTTATTAAAAGGTGTCGGTATGAATCTCGGGCGAGCGAAAAACACTACCACAGCAGCCTCTCCAATTAGCCTTTTCCACATCAAAACCCTTTAGAAAAGGGGAGCCGTGCTACGGCTCACTTCCTGCTACCGCGTAGGTAGCGTCAGTGACGTCATTCCTTTGATAGCCATTTCGAGAGACACACGTAATTTTTGCACTCTAATATTCTCTGCTTTTTGGCTTGTGTTTTTACGTTATGGATCGTCAATCTGCTTCTACATCCAAGTTAAGTTCTGGTTTTTTGTTCGACACTATTTAGGGAATGATTTTGACCTTCGTGGTCCTTTTATTTAGGGTCTTGTTTGGCGTCGCCTTCGCTGAGGCGGCTGCGCGCCGCCATTACGGCGTTCCCCTTTGTGTCGTTTCGGTTTCGCGTGGTCTTCCATACTTCCTGAACCGAGTAGTATATCAGTACACTTTATTTGCCTTTTCTTGGATGGCAGTTTTGTCGATCGTGTATATGTTTTATGTTCGTTGTTTTTGTTATTTTCGTGATTTAGCACGGGGGTTTCCTTTCGAGCACGTGTCTTTGTTTCGTGCCTCATCCGGTACCCACCGTTATAGTTTTACTGCATTTCATTAGGATTTTATTTTGTTTGTTTTCGTTATCATGCCTACCCTGGCCGTCTGCCCTACGGTTTTGTTTATATCGTTACGGCAATAGGCCAGTTCTGGTATAGTCCTGGTTAGGGCCATCCTTTTCGGGTGATCCTGCCTGGTTGTTAGGCGAATTGATGTTCATTTCTCTTCCCATCTATTCTTTTTTCCCTTCCCCTATGTTAGAGCATGATTTTACATTAGTTTTAAGTATTTATTATTTATTTGTGTATGTTTTTCTTTGGGTGTTCATGTCAGCTAGCCTACTACGTAGGTTTCCCCTGCGCCTTCCTCGTGGTCCAGTAACCGCGGGGAGCCGCTGGGTCACATGATCGTCACCCCTCCCAACCTGCCTTTTCCCCCCTCCGCTCGGGGCCCCCACAAGGTGGATGCTTCTCTCGCTCAGGTTGTCGCTGACGACCGACCCGAGTCCCTGCGGGGGGTGTGTGGAGGAGGGCCTCTCTGGCCTTAGGTCGGTGGGTGTCACTTCTCAGCCGACCTTACTTCGGAGTTGGCGGTAGTCCGGGCGCGCTCGGCTCCTCTCGCCTCTCTGAGTGTGTTCACCCTCCCGCCTTAGACATTCCCTCCCCGCATATGGCGGGTTTGCATTCCGGCATCTTGTGGACTAGCCCATCACGTGAAATCTAAAGAATGCTCGTTTTACCAATATACTACAGAACTTCAGTTGTTAATAAATAGGACAGGAATGTCAGCCATGGAAGCCAGACTTGAGCTGAAAGTAAGAGGAGTTAATATTCCATCCAAAATCCCCACCTTTTCAAATGTGACTAAAAATCAAGACATCAAGCAGCACAATAGCAAACAAGATAATATAAACATAGAAACTAAATTTCATACCAATGATACTGAAACCCAAAATAAAAGTGATATTATAACAACCAATACTACCACTAACATAGATGACTCAGTTATCCATGGAAAAGAACTTCCAATGAAAGAGGAGTTAAATAATAATAATAATCGAACTGACAAAAAGAAAAGAATACTGGAAGGAACCCCAGCTAAGGGAAAAAAAGTAAATAATTGAAAATTACAATCAATCCAAAGAAACTCCAACCACAACAGGAGAATTTTTTAAAAAGATATTATACTAACCTCATCACAAGTGGAAATACACAATTACCCTTAATCTCAATCAAGCAGCCAACATCTGGACAGTAAAGAAACAATTAATCAATTCCCATCAAATAATACTAATGAAAACCATACCATTAAACCAAACCAAAATATAACTTATCACCCCCCAACCATCCACAAGACCCAAATATTCTATTAACAACAACAAAACAAATAACCCCTCAAACCAACAGTCCTTATCACTACAGAAAAGGACCAATAGAATTACAAAACCAGAAATTTCTAAAGCTAGATCAAATACTTCTGAACCAATAATTAACATTACCAAACATGCTTCGTCTTGTGGTTGTAATAAATGCTTTGTAAGTACATATAACCAACTAACTACCAAGACAGAGGACACAGTACAAAACTGTATAGACAATTTTACTAAATTAACCCTTAAACTTCGAAGCGGTATTTTAAAAATCGTCTCCCATATGCCAGGGACGTTCTCAAGTGAGCGCCGAAGCGTAAAAAATGTTTTTTTCAAAAAATCACAGCATGCTTAGTTTTCAAGATTAAAGAGTTCATTTTTGGCTCCTTTTTTTGTCATTGCCTGAAGTTTAGTATGCAACAATCAGAAATGAAGAAAAAATATCATATATAAATACTGGGATATATGACGGCGCCAAAAAAAAATTCATATATAATTGTATACAAATCGCGCTGTGAGCAAAACGGTTAAAGCTAACAAGTTAATTTTTTTTGTATTGTACAGTAAATTGCAATAATATTGGTATATAACACATTGTAAAACGATCAAGGCAACACAGAGAAAATATTATCACAAAATGATGTATGAATTCGTAACGTAAAAAAAAAACAGTTTTTGCAAAAATTCCCATCCAATAAATCGAAATATTGTGCTAGAAGACTTTCCCTGTTTGTTGGCAAAAATGAAGGTAATTGATTGAATATTACTAGACTGTAAGTATTGTAGCTTACAATTGCATTTTTCTACCATTTCGGTCGAGTTGAAGTTGACCGAAGGACGAAATTTTTCTATTTATCGTTATTTATATGAAAATATTTCAAAACTGATAAAAGCTACAACCATGGGTTGTTTTTTGTGGTATTCTACATGAAATTGCACACATTTTCATATATAAAACTTTATGTAATGGCTAATTTAAAATGGTGCAAACATTACGACAATCGGACAAAAAAAATTTTGATTTTTCGGAAGAGTTACCGCGCGGACGTAAGGAAAAAGTTTATTTCATACATTCACCATAAATCGAAATATTGTGCTAGAGACTTCCAATTTGTTGCAAAGTAAAGGTAAATGATTGAATATTACTAGAATGTAATAGTTTTAGCTTACAATTGCATTTTTTTACCATTTCGGTCGAGTCAAAGTTGACCAAAGGTTGAAATTTTGGCACTTATTATTTATATGAAAATATTTCAAAACTGATAAAAGCTACAACCATGGGTTGTTTTTGTTGTATTCTACATGAAATTGCACACATTTTCATATATAAAACTTTATGTAATGGCTAATTTAAAATGGTGCAAACATTACGACAATCAGACAAAAAAATTTCTGATATTTTTCGGAAGAGTTACTACGCGGACGTAAGGAAAATTTTTTTTTTTTCATAAATTCACCATAAATCGAAATATTGTGCTAGAGATCCAATTTGTTGCAAAATAAAGGTAAATGATTGAATATTACTAGAATGTAAGAGTTTTAGCTTACAATTCCGTTTTTCGACCATTTCGGTAGAGTCAGTTGACTGAAGGTTGAAATTTTGGCACTTATCATTATTTATATAAAAATATTTCAAAACTGATAAAAGCTACAACCATGAGTTGTTTTTTGTTGTATTCTACATGAAATTGCACACATTTTCATATATAAAACTTTATGTAATGGCTCATATAAAAAGGTGCAAAAATTATGTCAAAGTGACAAAATAATTTCTGAGATGTGTCGCTGATGCTTTTTAGTGCAAGAAGAAAGAAATTCGTGCTTGCGCGCCTGGGTAACGATTGTAAACAAAACAACGCCTTGATCCGTGAGCTCCCAGCATCCCCCAAGGCACTTGATTCAAAAGTTTTCGCCTAGTAGGCCTATAACTATTTTTCCGCGAATTTAAAAAAAAAAACTTTTTTTCGTCTACGTACCATACGTCCAATCGGCACCCGACAGACAATTTTCATCGACGTTTAATACGTCCAATCGGCGTTAAAGGGTTAGGAGGTGCCCTTTAACACACCAACATGAGAACGAATTATGTTCGGAATCCTTAAAATACAAAAAGGAAATTATAAAATAAAAAATAGACTTATTAAACAACTGCAGAATCTAATAACCAACATACAAATACAACGATTAAAAAACCACAAATAAATTCAAATGCATATAAACTACATAAAAGGCAAAGTAAAATCAGCAATCAATTTACAGAATTTAACACCAATTCCTCCCAACAATGGAATATAAATGGTCTCTAAACCCGACTGCGTCTGGGTGAATTACAAAGAATCATACGAGACCACAACCCAATGTGCTATGTCTACAACATATAGGAAGTAACCCTATAAATATCCAACACTATAAAATTGCCTGTTATTCACCAACTGACAGTGGAAAATTAGGCACAGCTATATACGTTCATAATAGCATAACATATGAACCTTTCGACATAACATCTATGCCATACCAAATAACATCAATTAAACTGTATATGCCTGACAAAAGTAAAATCACTATGTGTAATTTATATAACCAGCCAAATTTCAATGAAAATGTTAGTGATTTTTGTGAACTTATTAGCTAAAGTATACAGGAACCCCTACTTATAGTAGATTTTAATGCACATAATCCATTATGGGATACTAATAATCCCACTGACACATCCAGAATCAACATAGAAAAAACTATAATGAAACAACCTGTGTTGTCTCAATGAAAGCTAAGTTCCAACATATTTTTCAAATACACACCTAACCTTTTCCTCAATTGACATTTCATTATGTTCAAATGATGTAGCCGAGAAATTTGAATGGAACGTCCTAGATGATTCATACACAAGTGACCATTTCCCAATCATTCTGAACTACTTTAGTAATATCAAAATATTACCACCTACAAGATATAATATCCAAAAAGCTAACTGGGATAAATATTTCCTATACACTCGAAACATACCACCATTCCTACATAATGAAGATCACAGTACTGCATGTGAATCCTTCTCAAACTTCATAATAAATGCTGCAGATAAAAGTACGTATTCCAAAAACCAAATCACATTTCACAAAATCCCCTGTCCCATGGTGGAACCCAACCTTAACAACCTTAAGTAAAATAAAACATATATTGGGACGCAATCTTAAAAGACTCAAAATTTGCCTTAAATCACTCAACAAAATGCCCTATAATATAAACATATTTAACAAACATAACATTAAACCACTATATAACAAATATACAGCCAAATTTAGAAAAACAGTAATAGCTGAAAAAATTGCATCATGGAAAGAATATGTCTCAAACATATCTTCAAACACATCCACAAGGGATATCTGGCAAAAGATAAGGAAAATCAGTGGAAAACATATAAGACGACCAAGAAATGCAATACATTTAAATGATACATTTGAATGGAAAAATATATCTTGACAGTTATGAAATATCAAATATGATTGGAAAGCATTTTGAAAACATCAGTGCTTACTCCAGCCTAAATATACATTTTCAAAATATCAGAAAACAAAAAGAAAATATAATACTCAATTTTGAAACTCTTTGAAGACCTGGAATATAATTATATTTTCAACTTGGATGAACTAGATAGTGCCATCAACTCATGTCATCCCTCCGCACCAGGATATGATAAAATATCATTTGAAATGATAGAAAAATGAGCTTCTATAGCTAAATCATATTTATTAAAATTTTATAATAGTATCTGGCTAAAACGTGTCTTTCCTGATAAATGAAAACATCCCATAATAATTCCAATAAATAAACCAGGAAAGTATGCAGGTAATCCATCCAATTATAGACTGATATCCCTAACAAGTTGCCTATGCAAAATCTTAGAAAAAATAGTTATTGCACGATTAACATATGTAATAACCAAAGAATCCATTTTAAACCAACACAATCTGGTTTTCAATAGCTGGCAGATCAACCCTAGATCCCTTAACACATTTAGAAGATCATATCAAAAAAGGCTTTGAACCAAAAAAATTAACAGTATCTATATTTTTTTATATAGAAAAAGCATACGATACAACATGAAAGTATAACATCATGCAAAAACTCCACTCCAAGGGACTAAGAGGCCATTTACCAATATTTATTAAGAACTTTTTAACAAACAGAACTTTTCAAGTAAGAGTAGGAAATTCCTACTCGGTAACCTATAAACTGGAAGAAGGAATCCCTCAAGGTAGTGTCTTGAGCTGTACATTGTTTGCTTTAGCAATCAATGACATTACTATAAATTTACCAAGTGCTGTAAAATACAGTTTATATGTTGATGACTATTATTTACTATACGAGTAGTAATTTGAGATATGCTCAGAGAGTTCTCAGTACTGCCATTTCAAATATATGCAGTTGGACAAATTCAGTTGGATTTAAATTTTCAAATGATAAAACAAAAGCAATCGTCTTCTACAAAGACAAAAGATGGCTGAAGAACCAAACAATCAAACTTCACTCTTATAGCACTGAAATACAATTTTGTATAAAAATCAAATATCTAGGAGTGATATTTGATCAAAATTTAAATTGGAAAGAGCACATCAAATACATTAAAGCCAAGGGCATCAAAGCCCTTGCCATATTGAAAAAGTTATCACACACTAATTGGGGAGCAAAGCGAGACATTTTATTAATGATGTATAAGGCAACAGTCTTATCCATAATAGATTGCTGCTGTCCAATATATTCATCCGCCTCAGAATCTGCATTAAAAACTCTCAATGCAGTGCACCATGAAGGCGTGCGATGTGCACAGGAGCATTCCGATTGTCCACAACGAGCTCGCTTCTGGTAGAGGCAGGTGTGTTGCCCTTGAATTTGATAACAATACGAAGAGGTCTTTCACTGCAAGCGGGATTGTCTCCTGCAGCTGACTGCTTTCAAAACTGTAATCCCGTAACAGAAGTTAATAGTACTAGCTCTTTCCAAAAAATACCTAAATACATAATGAACTTGCATAACATAGATCCAATTTTTCACCCACCAATGGAATTGCCACTACCGTGGATTTTAAAACGAATAAAGATATGTACCTCCCTGTCTTACCTACTTAAAAAGCAAATGACAAGTACAGAAATGTACTGCCAACATGCTTTGGAGCACATTAGAAGAAAAGGAAACAAATTTATGGTATATACAGACGGCTCCAAAAATAATGTTGGAGTAGGAGCATCTGCAAATTCGAAAAATGTTAATCAAAAGAAGCCTACCTAATAATATTATCAGTATTTACTGCTGAAGTCACAGCCATACAGATGGCTCTTGATATGATATCTGAGGCAAAAGCAAGTGTGTCTGTTATTTTCAGTGACTCACGTATCGCTATAGATGCTATAAGACAGTACAAATCAGTAAACCAAATAGTGCAGGAAATGCAAATAAAAATTCATCAACTCCTCCAATCAGGATTATCAATAGAAATATATGTTGGATCCCAGCACACGTGGGAATAAAAGGAAATGAAAATGCAGACACAGCTGCCAAATTAGCCTGCACTATCCCTCCAACAATTACACATGCCCCAGTGTCAGACTGGATAACATCTGTTAAACCATTGATTTACTAGGATTGGAAGAGAATGGGCTTCAGTGCCCACAAATAAACTTAAAAACATAAAAACTGAAGTGTATGCATGGAGGACATCCTCACAGGAGGAAAGATCAAAAGAGGTGATCCTAACCAGGCTCGTTATAGGACACAAAATTCTCGCATGGTCACTTAATGTCAACACCACATGCTGACCCAATAAAGTGTAATAGATGTCAAACACCCATGACAGTACAGCATTTACTTGTTGAGTGCCCAAATTGGACCCAGCAAAGATCAATATATCTACGGAATTCAAAAATGAAAAGTATTCTGGCTGAAAGCAAAGATTTTTCAATTAATAACATCATAAATTTTTTTCTGGGCTCAGCCGTGTCGCTCCGTGAAATGTGTCCTCTTTAGCACTATTTCTAGTAAAATATTGCTATAATACCAGAGAACTGCTAAATTGGACATGTCAGAAGTCTCTTGACTCGCTCACCTAAATAAAAGGTGTCGGTATAAAACTGGGGCGAGTGTTAAACACTACCACAGCAACCCCTCCAATTAGCCTTTTCCTCATCAAAAGACCCTAAATACGGGGAGCCGACCCATAGGTCACACCTAGCTACCCTGTTGAAGGAGTCTGTGACGTCATTCTTATCGATAGCCTCCCAACGTTTGAACGCTTGATTTAAGCTATCTGTTCCTTTTCATTGATTTCTTTATTCTTTATCGTTATGGATCATCAGTCTGCCTCTTCACCCAAGTTAAGTATTGGTTCGCCCTTTTTCAATATTTAGGGAGTGATTTTGCCTTTCGTTTTGCCTTTATTTAGGGTTTTGTTAGGCGTCTCTTTTCCATAGCGAGCGGCGGCGAGTCGCCATTACGTCGTTCCCTTGTTTTGTACCAGTTTCGAGTGAGTTTCCTTCCTACTCGTAACTTGTGATATTTCATTATATATATATACTCGTAACTTGTGATATTTCAGTATATATTTTTATTTATGTCGTGGGTGGCAGTATTTTTGTCGATCTTGTTTTCATTTATGTTTTGTTATTTTCATTATTTCCATGTTTTTCACGGGGGTCTGCGTTCGCACACATTTCCTTTGTTATGTGCTTCGCTGTATATCCACCGTCCCCCCCCCTTTTTATTTATTTTTAAGTTTGGTATATTTCATTCAAGAAATTTCCCCTTTTTTCTTTTCGTCAGCTTGCCGTTTCTTTTTGTTTTGTCAGTAGGCAAGTAGTTTTTTCCATTTTGTGCCCACCGTTATCGAGTGGCCTTAATTGCGTTTTATATTTTACGACATTTTATTTTTCATTATCGCCCTCCGTGTTAAAGCATGATTTTCTTTTAGCTTTAAGTAATTCATTTATTTTGTCTATGTATATGTTGGATGTTCGGTCAGCTAGCCTATATAGGCTATGCCTGCGTTTTCCTCGTGATCCTTTATTCACGAGGATACGCTGGTCACGTGATCGTCTCCCCATCAGCCCTCCCTCCCACCCCCTCACGTAGGGCCCCCAGTAGTTGGGTGCTCCTCTCGCCCTGGTTGTCACTGATGGCCGTTCCCATCAGCGGAGGGGGGGGGTTGTACAGGGTCCTCCAGGACCTCAGGTTGGTGGGTGTCGCTTCTTAGCCGACCGCCTCCGGAGTTGATGGTCGTACTGCGTATTCAGCCTCGGCTTCCGTGGATTTGTTGCGCTCTGCTTCTTTCACCTCCCGGAGCTTACATCCATCCGCCTAAAACATTCCCTCTCCACATAAGGCGGATTTAGATTCCGGCTTCTCCGGTAGTCGTTGAGGGTTATGTTTACGGGAGTTACTCTTCCGTAGGCGGAGATATTATATTTGTTATTTTAGTTTTCATTATTTTTATCATTATTTTTATTTTCTTTTGCCACGAAACTTTCGAGTTCATGTGGTCGTCCCGGGTTACTCCGTGTACCCCCCACCCCGGGTCATACAGCTCCGGGTGGTTTTATTTCTTACACAGTCCCCGGGACGTAAATATATGAATATATACATATTTTTTATATTTTTCAGTCCGGAATGCTCCGGCATATAATACTTATATCATAATTATCCTAATAAGTTTGTGCAATTGTTCTTATATATTATTGCACTTACAGGCCACTCAGTGTCTGGCTGCCGGCTGTAGTGCTGCTCTGCAAGATCCGTGCGGCCATGACGTTTGTCGGGGCCACGCCCCTTGCGCAGTGTTGCTTACTGATTCCGTGGTCTGGCATCACGAAAACTGCTATGCCTGCTACGACTTGGTACAACAGGCTACCTCTTCGGTAAGCTACCGCACTGCTTGTTCTATGTATATTGTGATGTAATTATATTACACTACTTGTAACAAAAAGCTTCGTCCTCCAAAGAAGAGTCATATCAGGTTGGTTCTCGACAGTGCGGTAGTGGTACACTGTATAAACAGGGGTGGTTCAAAGTCAAGCCATGTGAACCACGTGATGGTAGCAATTTTTTCTCTAGCAGCCAAGAACACCTGGCATCTGTCGGCTACCCATCTGGCGGGAGTCCACAATGTAGTGGCAGACGCACTGTCTCGATCAGTCCCTCTGGAGTCAGAATGGTCACTGGACCAAGAATCCTTCAAGAGGGTTTGCAAAAGAGTACCAGGTCTGGAAGTAGATCTGTTTGCTACAGAGGCAAACCACAAGCTGCCTTGTTACGTAGCCCCAAATCTGGACCCTCTGGCATTCGCTACGGACGCCCTGAGTATAGATTGGAACCAGTGGACGAAGATTTATTTATTCCCTCCAGTGAACCTTCTCCTGAAGGTGCTGCATAAGTTGAGATCCTTCGCAGGTCAGGTGGCTCTCATAGCTCCTCACTGGCCCAAGAGCAATTGGTTTCTCCTTCTGGAACTAGGTCTTCGTCCTCACCCTCTCCCAGACTTGAGGCTGTCGCAACAAGTTCAAACGAGGACTGTGTTCGATTCCTCAGGTCTTCACAAAACCCTAACTTTATGGATTTCATGAAGTTTGCAGGTAAGAGAGTAGGGGATCATTTGATCCACAGAAACATTTTGTTTTCTTAGAGTTCAGATAAGAGAGAATCTACGCTTCGCCAGTATGATTCAGCAGTTAAGAAATTGTCTTCATTCCTCAAGGAATCAAATATCAAAGTAATGACAATGAACGTGGCTATAACCTTCTTCAGGTCTCTGTTTGAACAAGGCTTGGCAGCTGCAACAATAACAACCACGAAGTCGGCTCTGAAAAAGATTTTTCTTCTCGGGTTCGGTATCAATCTAACCGAGTCTTATTTCACCTCTATCCCAAGGGCATGTGCACGCCTGCGGCCCATTCACAGACCATCGTCAGTGTCATGGTTTCTTAACGATGTTCTCAGGTTAGCCTCGGAAACAGACAACTTCAAATGTGATTACCAAACCATTTTGCGTAAGTCACTGTTTTTATTGAGTCTGGCTTCAGGTGCCAGGATATCGGAGCTGTCATCTTTATCTAGAGATGAAGCGCATATTGAGTTCCTTTCCTCGGGGGACGTGTTGCTTTCGCCAAATAAAGAATTTCTGGCTAAGAATGAAGACCCCTTGATGAGGTGGTCTCCATGGAAGATTGTTCCGCTTCCACAGGATCCATCTTTATGTCCTGTTAAAACTCTTAAGGACTATTTATCTAGGACATCTACCTATTCCGAGGGCCCCCTTTTCATTAGAAAAGATGGTGGTACACTATCTCTAAAGGGCATTAGGCAGCAGATATTATCAAGAAAGCCAGCCCAGGGTCATTTCCCAGGGTGCATGACATTCGGGCTATAGCAACTTCTGTAAATTTCTTCAAATATATGAACTTCGATGATCTGAAGAAGTATACTGGTTGGAAGTCACCCTTGGTTTTCAAAAAGCATTACCTTAAGTCTTTGGAGGATCTTAAATATCATGCAATAGCTGTAGGGAGACCAGTGTCTCCTGCTACTACATCAATATAGCACCGTCCTTGTGTCATATGAATCTTTTCCATTATGCCAGCCTCATTAACATTTTACCTACCTCAGCAAATGTTTTAGTTGTTAGGATTGGTGTATAGTGTTACGTTTATACAAAATATTTGTAATTATTTTATTATGTTGCCACGTTATTGCTATATGGTATATTTTGTAAATAATAAATTGTATTTTTCCAATTCTAGACTATATTTTTTTATTTCTTTAACCCTTCTGAGTTCAATTTAATATTGTATTTCATTTCAGAGGGGTGTAGCTTGGTGTTTCTCTGGTTCAATTTCACGGAGCGACACGGCTGAGCCCAGAAAAGGGATTTTGACGTAGGAAAAATCTATTTCTGGGCGAGGAAGCCGTGTCGCCCAGTGAAATCCCCCCCTTTTTTCCCCCCCTTGCTGTACACCAAGCTTCAGTGCTATCGATAAGTATGACGTCACAGACTCCTTCAACAGGGTAGCTAGGTGTGACCTATGGGTCAGCTCCCCGTATTTATGGTCTTTTGATGAGGAAAAGGCTAATTGGAGGGGTTGCTGTGGTAGTGTTTAACACTCGCCCCAGTTTTATACCGACACCTTTTATTTAGGTGAGCGAGTCAGAGACTTCTGACATGTCCAATTTAGCAGTTCTGTGGTATTATAGCAATATTTTACTAGAAATAGTGCTAAAGAGGACACATTTCACTGGGCGACACAGCTTCCTTGCCCAGAAATAGATTTTTCCTACGTCAAAATCCCTTAAATAAGACAGGTTTCTCAAATAAAGTCTTAAATTTTTATTCATTAATTTTTTTTTATTGATTTATTTATTATTTATTTTTTTTCATTTTTTTTCCTTCTCCTTCTCAGGATTAATCCCTGAGAACCAGCCTGAGAAGAGTACTTGAGATTCCTAGAGTCTGGAAAAACTAAGCCCTATTAATAATAATAATAATAATAATAGCTCCAGTCTTTAGACTCGAGGGTTGTATCACATACCTCGCAGTGGTAGTGTTGTGATTTGGGAGCTTGTGTACATGGGTCTCCAAGTTTTGCGTACTCAAAACCAGTTCTGGGAAGTTTTCTTCTGAGGCTGGTGCTGTGCCTGTCTCTTCCCAGGGTTTTCTTGGAACACTTGGGTGGAGGAGGCTCCCGATAATCCTGGATGTGATTCAGGAGCTTCAAGTCACTCCGGGTACAGGCAGCCCCCTATATTTGTAGGGGATATGTACTAGGACCCCCCATGAATAGTTTAAAATCCAAAAGTTCAAATACCAAACATACTTAAAGTATTATCCTACATAAAATGATTATCCTATTGCTGTATTAATCTTTGAATTGATATTATTAATATAATTTCAGTCATTTTAAATATTTTACCCTGTAAAATTTCTAAGCGTCAGATTGAAGCTTGGTTATCTTAAAATATCAGAGGATCAAGCACACATGACAGCACCATTTGTATAACTTCCTTGTATTTATTTCCTCAGCAGGGCAGATTTGAATTAAGTGTATTTTCAAGTATTTTAAGCTATGATTGTTCAAAGATAGCAGGTAATATGTGTACAGGCAGTCCCCGGCTTATGACGGATTCGGCTTATGATGTTCCAAGGTTACAATGCTTCTCAATTATATTCATCAGAAGTTATTTCCAGGTTTACGATGCATGTTCCAGGTTTACGACGGCAATGTGACAGAAGAACTGACTTCAAAAATTCAAAATAATCAATATTTGAAGGTTTTTTTTTTTTTTTAATAAAAATGCAGTTTACATAGTTTTTAATACACTCGAAGCATTAAAAGTAAGATTGCAATACATTTCCTGAACACCTGAATTAGCCCTGGTCACTGACCAGCCCAAACTATATCCCCACATATTTACCCAATAAGTGGGTAATTTTAACTCAGCATTACCAATGCTGCAGGTAAAATCTAGTCAAATGAGTTACCCGTGTTACCACTGGCAACGCTGATGCAAATAATGGCCACTACAGGCCCTTCTCCTCAATTGTTCCTTGCTCGCCATGCTGTGTGGATTAGTACCACTTCAGGCGAACTTTTGGTCATTTAGCTCGACCCCATTTAAAGAGTTTTCTTATTTTGGATATCAGATTACGACTTTGGACTGTTATTAACATTTTACTCCCAATTTGACTTTGGATCAGTACTTTGCATTCGCTATGGATAAGTTAGAAAATAAACGTTGCTGTTTGCAAATGCCTCTGCTTCTGTTTCATCTACAGTTTGACGATCGAGCCTTCTGCTGCTGAACATGTTGGTGCTTGTTGGTTCAGCACACCCTCAAACATGATCGACATTCTCATTGTTATTTTGTGTTGGAAGGTTCAGTGTAATACTAGTCAGAGATTTGACGAGATGTTTTGTCTTGGTCAGGAGACAAGGAAGCATTAAATTTAGTTATTCAAGAAATTAGTGGACAGGTTATCATCTAGTATGTGTAGCCTATTTCTAGCCTGATGAGTAATTTAACTAAGAATAGAGATAGTGGTAGTAGTATAGTTGATTCTAATCATTCTCTTTCAGGCCCCTGCCTTTTCCAGAACCAGCCCTAACGTGTGCCGGGGGTCATGGAGAACCGCAAGCTTCTGAGTGGGTAGGTTCTGCCAGACCCCCCTACGCGGAGCAGGCTGTGTTGGCAGCAGATTTCCCACTCCCTCCTCAAGGTGTAAGTTCTGAGGTTGATGTAAATTTAGGTCAAGGTGTAAGTTCTGAAGTTGATGTAAATTTAGGTCAGATACAGACGAGTAGGGATAATAGGTTACGTAGTGTTTAAGAAGAGAAGTGCAGGTTTCTTCAGTTTGGATTCTGTTACATTAGTTTATAGAGGGACAGTTTGTCATTAGAGCCATCGTTGGTTTTTCCTGCTGAGAGTTCTTTGACACAGAAGCTTTCTAGGTCCATGGTTGGTTGTTCAAAGGGTTAAAGGTTCTTTTCCTTCAGTAGATAAATTTTGTTTGTCTTGCGATGGTGGTAAACTTGGTGATCAGGCTTTCAATTTGACTCTATACATATAGTATGGTAATTGTTCATATCAACTCTTGGTTCAATGCATATTGACTTAAGATAATTCAGTATGTAGAGAAATTGAATAACATTAACTATGGTTAGCCTAGCGTTCATGATGATATATCGTATGCGTATACAGTAGCCTAGCCTAAAGTATTCTCTATACTACATATCGGTATAGCAATTATTAATAGTGGTTAATGCTGTAGGTTCAACTGACTTCAGATAATTCAGTACAGGTGTAAATTGAACACGAAACGAGAATCAGATATTAGGATAATTCAGTTGATATATAATCGATCAGATTCAGTCCGACTTCAGCAATATAATATTATTATAGTATGTATCCTCATATTAGCGTAGTATAAATACTAACTCAGCAGTCAGTTTCTCGTTCTGGAATCAGCTGATGGCGAATATGAGTTTGTGTCGCCGTATTTAACTCATTCTTGTCCTGGTTGGCTAGCTATGACACGTAACAGCTCTTCCTCACTTATGCCATGTTTGTTGTCTTGAAGAAAGGCATGTTTTTAACTATGTTGACATTTTAACATAACTAATAATGGTATCTTGTGCCATATAAATCAGTAATCATAATGAATGTGTACGTTTCATTGCTTTCCAAGAAATTCCCTCAGATGACAGAATTCGGTTGTATGACGTCTTCATCCATTTAGCAGACAAATTTGTCAGTAATTACATTATGCTTTATGTCAATTATAGTTACAAATATAATTACCAGTCGTATTATCAAATTACAATTACAACTGAAATTAATGCGTATTAGGGTAAACATTTACACTTAAATTACCTTAAAAATGTGTAATTGATTACATTTCAGTTAAATTACAATTACACAAGCTTGTCGTCAACACACAGCATGGTTGTAGGGGGGCATGGCCTAGGTAGGCAGTGATGCCGATTAGTCAATTTCCTTCGCTCTAGATGCAACCACATCACTTGGTCTCAGCGAATGTTTTTGTACCTAGTTAGCATAAATGAATATCTGGATACTTAACTTATATGGAACGAAGTCATATTGTTCATCTTACAACATAATTTCAAGTCCAAATTTGACTAATACGTCTTATTGGAAACTAGTTTTTTCCCTCCGTTAATAGATTGCGTAAATTTCAGCGATTCCGTTCGTTCTCACTAGTTTTCATTGGTATTACAAGCTTTACGTTATTAATCTTTTGTCGGTGTGAAAACAACAGTAAATGAGCTCTTTCATGCTAGTACAGTGGTCCCCCCGTATTCGCGTACCAGACCCCCCCGTGAATAGTTAGAATCCGCGAATAATTGGAACCTCTATAAAAACGCTAAAAACAGCCTATTTTGTTAGTTAAAACTTAAGAAAAACCACTAAAAATTTTCATACTTGGTTTTTTTAATAGTTTTATAACAAAAAGTGCCTTTTATGATGAAATTGATAACAAAAACCAGAAATTTGTGGATATTTCTCATAGAAAAATACTGCGAATGCGTGAATTTTCCGTGAATAATGCAGGGAAACGTTCTCGAGAGAAATGCGCGAATGTGTGAGTCCGCGAATCCGGAGAACGCGAATACGGGGGGTCCACTGTAGTTTTCTTTTTACCACAGCTGTGTTTGAATTCATATAAAAACTGGGGAGTTTTATCCATGTTGCCGATGCACATTATATTACCTTATCTGCTTCAGCTACATTTATAACATAAATACAGTAAGTGTTTACTGTCGTACGCGGATTAAATACAATTAACGAATATTGCTATAGGATTCGATCATATTAGCAAACAAAGTAGTTTCTCGTTCGGTTGTTCATGTCTGTACGCAGTTATATGGGTATATAACGTTAAGATAATACTTATTAACTTAGAAAATGGTGTAAAGTTATGAAGGTATATAAGTTAGACGCTTGTAATTTGGCCTCTCTCTCTCTCTCTCTTCATATTCTCTTTCTTCAGTCTT
Organism: Macrobrachium nipponense; assembly: GCF_015104395.2. NCBI lineage: Eukaryota > Metazoa > Arthropoda > Malacostraca > Decapoda > Palaemonidae > Macrobrachium > Macrobrachium nipponense. The sequence goes on along the minus strand of NC_061100.1, from coordinate 93,377,689 downwards.
ACTTTCCACCATCTCCTAACACTTGACAACAGAGAGGTTTTTCCTCCTGTTGCACCTTTCAAAGGTTTTACTGTCAATTTCTTTTTCAGCACTGAATGACCTCATAGGTCCCAATACTTGGCCTTTGGCATGAGATATAGAAAGACTTATTTTCAAAATGTAGTACAAGCAGTCCCCGGGTTACGAGGGGGGTTCCGTTCTTGAGACGCGTCGTAAGCCGGAACATCGTCAAAAATCCTAAGAAAACCTTACTTTTAATGCTTTGGGTGCATTGAAAACTATGTCAACTGCATTCTTATGGCATTTTTCATCAAAAAAAACTTTCAAATATTGATTATTTTGCATTTTTGGTGTCATATTTCATCTGTCAGATGAGCACTGTATGCATCGTAACCCTGGAAATAATGTCTGATGAATATAATTGAAAAGCGTCGTAACCTCGGAACGTCGTAAGCCGAGACCGTCGTAACCTGGGGACTGCCTTAGTGCCGATTTTAATTGCTAACCACATCTCGTAAAATCGAATTATCGTAAGACGAATTACAGTAACTTGAATACGGACTGTATTCATGATCAAGTCTTGAAGAATTTTCCTGATTTTTCTAATGATGATTGCCAAGATTATCATGGGGAACTGAGTCGGTCTAGTTTCTTTCTCTCCCAATTTCTTCTAAAACTTCTTCTAATGTCTTTACACAATCTTCTTTATCTGGTCATTCTTCGTGGGTCGCTTCAGAGTCTTCTCTGGCTCATCCTGTTTCTTTGTCATTAACACAGCAAAGCAAAGAGTTTCATTGTTTCATCCTGAAATTTGGGGGTTTTGAGGACTCCTTCTCTCTCTCTTCAGGGTTAAAGGAAGTAATTTTGGCGGGGCTGTCTTCTTAGCACCTTCCACGTGTCCTGTAGCTCTCAGGCTGCTGGTCTGGATGCTTCAAAGACGGTTGTGAAGTCTTCCACAACTCCGTATTTTCATCCTTTACTTGTTTTGAGACATAATGTGTCCTCCGTAGTTCTTGCGGGGGCTACGGCATTTGGCAATTCGTCTGCGCCATCATTGACTGTATCAGTACCGGTTGTGTCCTCAGCCCCTCCTTTCAATAAGGTAGATAGTAATCTTCCTTCTTCAGTTCCCATTTTGATACTTTAGGGGTTTGAGATATAACATGCATACCACAGTTATTGCGGGGGGCTACGGCTGTTGGCAGTTTGTCTGCACCATAGCTAATACCTTTTGTGCCCTCAACCTCCTTTTTTTAGGGTAGCTGGTAATTTCCTTCTGCAGCTCCCATTGGTTCCACAGTTCGTAACCTGTCATCAGAGACACTTTTATGTGCCGCACAGTTGGTTCTCCACCTGCACAATGTTGGCATTAGGTGCTCCAGTGGTCACTCGCTAGTGTGACTTCTTCCTTTTTTTCTCTCCTTCTGCTTCTTTCTCAACTTTTTCCTGGGGCTTATTCTGTTCCACCTTCAAGGGGTTCAATGTGGGTTCAGCCTTGGTTCCAGGGTTTCCAGGCGTACTTCCTACCCTCACTTGATCAGTATAGTTTCAGCTATGGACTCCCGTCCAGGTTTAGTTTTAGTGTAACCAGCATTAGTTGGATTGCGTTTTGCGACCTCTTCACTCTTAGGGGGCGTAGCTCACCCATTGTAGTCAGCCAGGTGTTGTGTCATAGTCACTAGCTGGTGCGGACTTTCGTAGTCGAATGAGACCCGCTCAAGGTTATGTCATCGTCTTGGTTGATACACGTTTGGCGCAACAGTGTGTGGTTGACTTGTAGGGGTGGGCGTTCGTCGCCAAATATACTTGGCTCAGGTGTAATGTTATCGTCACTGGTTAGTGAGGGTATGCGCAGTCAAGTACGACTTGCTCAGGAGTTTATCATCGTCTTTTTGTTATATCGTTGGGCAACTGGATTGGTTGGCTCAGATATGATGGGATCATGTACAGAGTGTTTTGAAATTAGAGGCCCCCTCTGCAAAAACTGAAATTGATATGGACAAAAACAAAAGTAATTCAGAACAGGTATTTATTTAAGTTTCTCTCTGAGTATTTAATATTTTGTGTGGCCTCCATCTGCCTGTACCACAGCCTGCATTCTTGAGGGGTATGCTTTCAGCAAATCACAAAAAAGCTGAGACTCAAACTCCATTTCCCTGAGCACTTCTGTCGCCTTGGTATATTATCATAGTTCACTGTGTGTGCTTCAACACGATCCTTTAAGATACTACCAATGTTTTCACACACCTTAAGGTTAGGGGAGCTACCTGGAAATTCACTTGTCGAGAAGAAATCGATACCACTGTTTTGAAGCAGCTCCTGTGTCTGAAGAGCCTTGAAACTTGGTGCCTTATCATGCAAAAATGTGATTTCGTCAACAGATAACACATTTTCAGGATCTTTGAGAAAAGGAAATACTCCACCAGTAAGCACAGTTTCTCTGAAGTATTCGCCATTCCATGACTATCCTTTTTCTTTGATGATCCACATTAACCGTTTGGCTGTGAAACAGAGAAAAATTCCCAAACATTCAGGAAATTTCACAACTTTGCAATTGCACATGTCATCGCTGATATCATCCAACTTTGCAGTCCAAATGATGTCATTTTTATGATTTGGCTTCCTGACTGTGTAAATGAAGAATTCATCTGATGTGGCAACATGGAGAAAGTCAGCTTCATCCCAATCTTTAAGAAATGAATAACAAAACTATGCATGGTCTTCTCTCTGTTGCAGAGTGATGTTGGGCTTGATACCAGATTTTTCCAACTCCGATATACAGCACTATAACTTCTCTTCTTTCCCATTTTCGTTTCTAGTTCAAGTGCCAATTTACGTAAGGACTTTCTTGGTCTACCCACTGCCTCAGCTATGATGTCTTTTGAGTCCTGAGAAAGGGCTTCAGGCCTTCCAAGATTCTTACTCTTTTTGTGAAGACAGTCATATGGATTTTTGTTCCAGTTTCTTTTAACAAAGGATTCATCTCTCTTAATGTATTTCACTATCCAGGAATGTGAAATGAAGGATGCGCCAGCATCCCTGGCCTTTCTGAAGGTTATAGCCCGGATTTGGTCAATCCATCTGATTTCCTCTGAGTTGTTAGCCATGGCTGTATCTAACTCCTTCACTCAGTCTGAAGATACAAGAAATGTAAAATGAAAAATAGCTTAATAGAAACTTAAAATAATGTACTTGGAGATAGGCTATAGCAGAAAACTTCATAATTTTCCATTTGTTCTGTGGAGGGGGCCTCTAATTTCGAAACACCCGGTATCTCAGGTGTTGGTATTGAGCAGCCAGGTGTAGTAAGTTCCGGGGTCTTGGGTGTCTAAACATCAAGTAAGCTGATCTGGTTTCGGCTGAGTCGGGCAGTTTTTGGGAAAGATGGCTCTAGGCTAGCATCACTGCGGGGCTGATTAGATTGGATTCATCCTTGCTTCTAATCGGGAGTGTTCTGTATGAGGTACCAGGTAACCCTTCTGCTGGTGTCGGAGTTCCAGTTTACGAGTCTGTTGAGGCTTTTGTCTCTTCTCTCTTCGTTGATTCGTGTGGTAGGGGTTACAGATCGTGAGACTTGTAATTGGAAGACACCTTTCACAGCCAGTCGGAGGCCTTGTACCATATGTGGATGTTGAGAGAGTTGATGGGTGTTTCTCAGATCCTGGACTGTTTTACAATCTCTTCACTTAGGTTTCGAAGGGGTTCTCATACCTGACTAAAATTTTGGCTGGCTGTACTATGTTCTTGGCAAGGAGAGCAGGAAATTCTTGTTTAATCATCTGCCTCAGCACTATCCGGACATTCATAAGAGGTTCTGTTGAGGACGCCTCTTGCATTCAGCAACAGTCTTAGAAACAAGGTGTCTCCTTGATGGTCAATTTCGTATCGTCATCGTCATACTTAAGAGTCGCTGCAGCATTGTGGGATGATCGTATAGCAGGTGACGGATCACAAATGCTGCTGTGTCTGGTTTGAGCTCTCAAAGTTTATTTGTCACATACCTCATCCGAGAATCTTATTTGGTGTCCCATAGGTGTCCATCTCGTTCCATTTCCAAAATGCAGTTATTTTCTTTTTGTGAGGGGTTTTTAGTCATGTGCTGGTTGGTTCTTCATCGCTTTCAGAGCCTTCTAGTTAAGGCTTCATGTTCAAGGGTGCAAAGTATCACTTTGTTGGCGATCTTGTTGGTGGTTATTTGAGAGTCAGTGTGGTTTTTCACAGTGCTCTACCTTAGCAATTTTCAGTTTCTTCAGAGAAAGGTTACTCGCTGGGTCCTGTCGTTGCGGCAACTCAGTTTTATAGTTGGCTTGATATCGTTAGGATGTTAGAAGTTTAGGTAGTCAGTGAAAGTCTAATTGAACTCTAGTGTTTTTGTTGGGCAAGCTTAGACTGAGTGTATTGTTCCTTTAGGCCCTTGAGGTTAGGCAGATTCCAATTGTCATATGGAAATAACTACAACTTCAGCACAAGTCATCTGCGTTACTAGGCAGTAGAGAACGCAAAGTTCCTGCGCATTCAACTTCTCCATACATGAGAGGCTAGATAGCCACATGGAAGGTTCACCGGTTCCCCTCCATACATGAGAGGTATAGAATACCACATGGGAGGTTCTTCAGACTCAGGCGGTATCTTGGGCTCGGCACTGACAGTAAGGTACTTCCTCTGCAAGCATCTTCACCTACAAAATTGGTCAACTAGGTGAATGAATTTCACTTTTATCTCCATGAATAAGAAGTATAGATTACCTAATGGGAGTTACTTCTGATTCAGATGGTACCTTAGACTCAACACTTACATTGAGGTACTTTCTTTTCAAACATCCTCACCTACCGAGTTAGATAACTAGGTGAGGATACATACATTTATACATGGTAGGTTGGTAATGAGTTACCTGCATATGCTCCATGGACAGGTCAGGCTGAATTAGATTGATCCCACCTCCATTAAAAATTTTGTTAATCTGGCTAATTCAGGTGTTCATGAAATGTATTGCAATATGAAGTTTTCATAATAAAAATAATATGTATTGTAATACTTCCCTAAACACCTGATTCCTAGCCTCCTCCCCACTTCAGTTTGATAGTGAATGATTCAATTGTGGAGACAGGCCTGTGGTGGCCAGTATTTTCACCAGCGTTGCCAACGGTTGTTATGATGTTGGCGTCCCACCTTGGTGGTCGAGAGTTCAATTCTCGGCCATTCCATTGAGGAGTGGAGATGCGTATTTCTGGCGATAGAAGTTCACTCTCGACGTGGTTCAGAAGTCACATAAAGCTGTTGGTCCTGTTGCTTAATAACCGCTGGTTCCATGCAACATAAAAATACCATACAAACAAACAAGCCAAAGGTAACTTGGGTAATTCATTTGACTAGATTTTACCTGCAGCATTGGTAACACTGACAGTTAAAATTACCCACTTGGGGGTAAATATATGGGGATATTGTTCTGGCTGGTCAGTGACCACGGCTAATTCAGGTAAGTATTATATTTGTTATGAAAAATTCCTGTTTTCTTAGGATTTTTTTACAATTTTCCAGCTTACGACGTGTCTCAAGAACGGAACCTTCATTGTAAGCTGGGGTCTGCCTGTAGTGTATTCATTCATGTTTGCCATATACTGTACTGTATGATGGTGTCTACTTGTTTTTATTGACAGAAATATCTTTATTTGTTTTTATTAACAAAAATATCTTTATTGCAGCCATGTGAAACGCAAGATACATGTTGCCATTGCAGATCATTTTGGAATCAGTAAGGACAAACTTTACTTAACTCATCCAACCTTCTTTTCTCGCATTATTTCGGCACCTCCCCAGACTGTCCATGATGAATATTGGCACCCACATGTTGACAAGGTATGATTATAATATATAGTTTTACCATAGAATTATTGTATAGATACATAGTTATTATGATGTAACAAAGGAGGACAGGATTAGGAATGAGTATGTAAGAAGGTTAACAAAGGTGGTTGAAATATGAGAGAGAGTGCAGGAGGGAAGACTGAGATAGTAGGACACCTACTGAAAAGAGAGAAAGACCATAATGGAAGGTATGCCATGGAGATGGAAGTGTAGGGTAGAAGAAGTCAAGGATGTTAGAGAAACTGTATGAGGGAGAACTTGACAGAGAAGGGACTTACTGAAGCAGAAGTGCCCCACAGAGGAAGCATCTTATCCAAAACAGTGACCCAGTATAGAAACAAGACTGAGCTGAGATGAAGAAGTAGAGGAATAGTTAATACTTGTTTGTTACCATCTATTATAACAACAATAGTGAATGATACAAGGTATCATGACAAACCCATCAGTCATAATTGGCTTTAACTTTTTGTACCAAATGCCTTCAAATGTAACTTCTGAAGGCTTGAAGATGGTAGAATAAAAGCTAGAAAATTATCAATTTGATTTCAGTTGCTTACCAAGAAATTACTTAGCTCTAGGCTTCCTGCCATGGCTGACCAAAATTCAAAATTTACTGGGGCTCTGCCATCACTTGTTTTAGAACCACCAGGTACAACACAACAGAAGACCCCAATTTGTTTTCTGCTGAATCTGTACCTGAGTTACCTGACTACTTCACAAATATCTGCCCCTGCTTTTGTAGCTGCAAATGTGAGGTGTAATCATAGTATGCATCTATGGTTGTCACGTCGAGATCAGAAAAATACGGAACATAGTTGTATAAGAAAGAAAGGTTATGGCACGCAGAAAAAATTTAGTGACCGTTTCTGGTAGGTCTGAGTCCCCATTCTTAAAATCATCGAGAGATAAAGTGGCTAGCAAGTCACATGCAGAATTACATGCACTAATAGTAATTGAACTTAACATACGAGCTGCTTCCATAATAACAGAATTTTCTGAGGTGTTGTATTTACAAGCCAATGCTACCGCTACATGTTTTTCAGTTCTGCTAGAAAAAACAACTGTACCTTGCTTATTACTGTGACAAAAAAATGACAAATTTTAGAATCAATTTGTATTTTTCAGAGCTAACAAACCTGAGGTCTTAACAATAGGATATTCCCAAACGCAGCTGGTAAACTTGTTAACCCTTAAACGCCTAAGGGGTATAATAAAAATCGTCTCTTGTATGCCTAGGGGGTCCCGGAGTGAGCGCCAAAGCGGAAAAAATAATTTTTCCAAAAAATCACAGCACGCTTAGATTTCAAGATTAAGAGTTCATTTTTGGCTCCTTTTTGTCATTCCCTGAAGTTTAGTATGCAACCATCAGAAATGAAAAAAAATATCATTATCATATATAAATAATGCGATATATGATAGCACGATAACAAAATTTCATATATAATTTTATTCAAATCGCGCTGTAAGCAAAACGGTTAAAGTTAATGAGTTAATTTTTGTTTTCGTTGTATTGTACACTAAATTGCAATCATTTTGGTATATAACACATTGTAAAACGATCAAAGCAACACAGAGAAAATATTATCACAAAATGATGCACGAATTCGTAACGTGCGGATGTAAAAAAATGTTTTTTTCAAAAATTCACCATAAATCTAAATATTTTTCTAGAGACTTCTAATTTGTTTCAAAAAGAAGATAAATGATTGAATATTACTATACTGCAAGAGTTTTATCTTACAATTGCAGTTTTCAACCATTTCAGATGAGTTAAATTTGACCGAATGTCGAATTTTTTTATATATCTTTTTTATATGCAAATATTTCAAAAATGAGAAAAGCTACAACCTTCAATTATTTTTTGCTGTATTCTACATAAAATTGCGCACATTTTCATATATAAAATTGTGAAACTCTTAATATGAAATTGAGCAAATATTCTGAGAATGCGACGTACGCATTTCGGAGATTTGCGGCGGAGAATCCACGCGCGGAGGGAAGGAAAGTTTTTTTTTAAATTCACCATAAATCTAAATATTGTGCTAGAGACTTCGAATTTGTTTGAAAATGAAGATAAATGACTGAATATTACTAGACTGTAAGAGTTTTAGCTTACAATTGCGTTTTTCGACCATTTCGGTAGAGTCAAAGTTGACCGAACGTGGTTTTTTTTCTATTTATCGTGATTTATATGCAAATATTTTGAAAATGAGGAAAGCTACAACCTTCAATTATTTTTTGTTGTATTCTACATGAAATTGCGCACATTTTTATATGTAAAACTTTAAGTAATGGCTAATTTAAAATGGTGCAAACATTACAACAATCACACGTATGATTTTTTTCGGAATAGTTACCGGCCGGACGTAAAGAAAATGTTATTTTTTTCATAAATTCACCATAAATTGAAATATTGTGCTAGAGACTTCCAATTTGTTGCAAAATGAAGGTAAATGATTGAATGATTGAATATTACCAGAATATAAGAGTTTTAGCTTACAATTGCGTTTTTCTACCATTTCGGTGGAGTCAAAGTTGACCAAAGGTTGAAATTTTGGCACATCATTATTTATATGAAAATATTTCAAAACTGATGAAGGCTACAACCATTGGTTGTTTTTAGTTGTATTGTGCATGAAATTGCGCACATTTCCATATATAAAACTTTATGTAACGGCTAATTTAAAAAGGTGCAAACATTACGACAATCGCACGTATGATTTTTTCGGAAGAGTTACCGCACGGACGTAAAGAAAATTTTTTTTTTTCATAAATTCACCATAAATCAAAATATTGTGCCAGAGACTTCCAATTTGTTGCAAAATGAAGATAAATGATTGAATATTACTAAAATATAAGAGTTTTAGTTTACAATTGCGTTTTTCGACCATTTCGGTAGAGTCAAAGTTGACCGAAGGTTAAAATATTGGCACTTATCGTTATTTATATGAAAATATTTCAAAACTGATAAAAGCTACAATCATGAGTATTTTTTTGTTGTATTCTACATAAAAATGCGCACATTTTCATATATAATACTCCATGTAACTGCTAATTTAAAATGGTGCAAAAATTATGTCAAAGTGACAAAATAATTTCTGAGATGTGTCACTGATACTTTTTAGTGCGATAAGAAAGAAATTCGCGCTTGCGCGCCTGCATAACGATTGTAAACAAAACAACACCTTGATCCGTGAACTCCCAGCATCCCCCAAGGCGCGTGATTCAAAAGTTTTTGGCTGGTAGGCCTATAAGTATTTTTCCGCAAATTTTTAAAAAAACTTTGGTATGTCGACGTAAATTACATCCGGTCGGCACCCAAAAGACAATTTATCTCGACGTAAAATACGTCCAATAGGCGTTTAAGGAATACAATCGGAGATTGTAAGCAAGGAATCTTTGAGATCTGGCAACGCCTGCGCATACGAGGTGAGATCTGATCGAAGACCGCGTCTAACCCTCTGATACCCAGTCTTTTCCTAACCACCTTGGAGAGTAGACGTTTATGCTTTGCTCTCCTCTCAAGCCGGTTGTGTTTTACCTGTGTTCTTTCTTTCCAGTGTGATTGAGTGCTTATGTTTTGGATTATGGCTTCCTCAAGAACTACTCGTCCTTGCCAATGTATGTGTCCAGGCATCCGAGGATTTCGTTGCTCGAGGTTTTTAGCGTCTGTGGTAACGGACTAGCACACCACTTGCAGTAGGTGCAGAGCTAACTTTTGTACTATAATGAAGCCTTGTCCGTAGTGTTTTGCCTGGCCTAAGGCTCAGTGGAAGCTGTTTTACAGGAAGAGGGAGCATCAGAGAGTTTCTACTCTTCCTACTTGGGAAGGCTTTGCTTCTTCTACGTGTAAGGAGTCGTCGGCTCTTTTTCCTTTGTAACTAATTCTGTTGTTCATATATCTCTTTCCTTTTCTTCCATTGATTCGTCAATGGAAGTATTGGGAGTGCCACAGGCTGATGTTTTGTGTAATGTTACCTCTTCTCCTTCGGGCTCCAATGCTCGTCCCAAAGGTGGGGAGGCTTGCGCATCACAATCTTGCCCAAATGTTCTAAAATCTCATCACCTAAGTTTCTTGCAGTGTGAGGTAAAACATCAATGTCTTTTCCAGCTGCTTCTTCCTCTAGCAATCTGCAATAATGGCAATACAGTGAACAAAACATTCAGGACGGTTGTTCTCTATTACTTAAGACTTGATATATTTAAAAAGGAGTGCCATTGCATAATGGTTTTTTTTCTTGCCATAGTTACTATATTTTAAAGTTTTTGACTGAAAATAATGCTGCCCATCTTGACAGGCCTTTTACTATCATTTAAAGCAGTTGCAGTTTCTTTGATGTGTTTTCTACGGATACATAAGAATATGTCAAGGGCCCTTCCTTTCCTTTCACCATTTTGTGAAGGCATCGCAAAATATACATATTTCTGCTTAAAACACCAGATGATAAGGTTTTCAGCATGGCTGCCTGGCTTCTGAGAAGTCTTTGGGACTTATCAACTTTAACCTTTTCATCATCGAAAGGAACAGCAGTGAATCTATAGAAACAATTGTAATGGTATCCATCACTCAAAGATGCCAATTCTGGCAAAGCCTCCCAGATGCTTGAGTACTTGGAAGACTTGAATCTTTTGGTGCCTGACTGATGCTGCCTTTACCTTTCTACATTTTTCTTCATTAAATTGCTGAACTATTTCTTCTTTATTGTCTGCGTTTTCATGATGGACGATGCACTTTAATGATAACATAATGCCTTGCTGTTTTCTGGAAAATTATATAAAAAAGTTAAGCAAAAACCTATAAATTTTCTTACATTTCACTATCACATTCTTGTTGAATTATTTAAATCTGACCATTGTTGAATTGATGCCATCAGATTATGTATTGACTCTATGCATTTATACTTGCCTCATTAATCTCTTTATTTCCAGGTATCTTGAAATAATTTAAAAATTTACCAGTTTTCATTACCAGTGTACTTTACAATTATTTGATTTTTTGTATAAATATTGTACATTTTTTGGCAGAGTATTTTGAAATAGGTCAGGAAAGTATTACTTACCTATAAATAATTTCTTGCTAAACTTGAACCACCTTTATGAAAGAGTGACATATGAAATATTGGAATAATGCCATATCCTGCAAAAGTGTACCAGAGTTGAAGGTTATCACAGAATACGTTCACTCACATAGTTAATTCAATATAGTGAATATAAAAAATAGCTGAACAAAATAAGAAAAAATTGACAAGTAAAATAAGTCTTCTTCATTTTATATATTATAAAACAAAGCAAAGTTTGGTGTGATATTATTATGCAAATGTTGGAAACAAGAACTTTTACATACTTCAGTTGCAGAATAATGCCATATTCATAGTTGCTTTCAAAGCTTCCAGTATACAAAAGCTCTGTGAAGCATGTGTTTTTGTATGGGTAAACCTAGGGTTTTGTTGTTTAAATGGGCTAGAAATTACTTTATTTATAAATGGTACTTTTTTTAGTGGGGCCTTGACCTTTTGAGCCATAGTGACCTATGTCTGGGACTTTTTTTTTGCTAACATTTTAATATGTAAATGTTTTTTGTGAAATTAAAATTGATTGCGATATTAACATTAGAATATGATGCACGTACCTCAATATTTTCAACCAGTTCAAAGATTTAAATTTTTTAGAAAAAAGCCTCAGTAAAATTTCAACCCACCACTGCCAATTTTTAAGAGTTGCAGTTTTGAATGCCCCAAGGTAAGTAAGACCTTTAAAAAAGACCTATTAGAAGTTTGGTCTTCTCCAGCAAATAAATGGACCCTGGCTCATGGACCATTTGATTTGCTATCTAACACGGTTACGGAGTCAGATTTGTCTTTTAAGCCTTTTATTGAGAAGACTTTGAGTGTCAGTGCAAGTGTAGTGCAGAGTGGTAGCACAGTGCTCTCTGAGGAGGTGGCTGTCCATCCCACTAAGTCTCTTAGGCAAAGATCACTGTCCTGCTGTCCCCTCTTCGGGTAGAAGACATGCTGGAGGTCCAAGGGAGTCTGGTGGGGCTTGCCCACTGGCAGTCGCTCCCACTGTCGATCCTGTAGTGCACCCACAGGTTTCAACAGAGCCCCAATGGAAAGGCATCTCCTTCAGTGCTCTGATGTCAACGAATTCAGATGGTTCGTCTCATGTTGGGAAGCACCGATGGAGTTTTTCCTCTGCCTCTCGAACTTTGAAGAGGCAGTCCACTGTTGACGACAGCTCTCCACCGCCGGTATTTGTGGGGGATGGGTATCACAACCCCCGTCCTGTGAATAGCTAAAATCTGTAAATACTTAAAACCCCTCTAAAAATGCTCAGAACTGACTATTAAAACAAACAAAACCTTTAAAACTGCTCTTACCTGCACTTAGTCATGAAAATTATATGACATTATAGTAATTTGTGAGTATTTCTCAGTGAAAAATACAGCGAATAATGGGTATATACGGTCCATAGAAAAATCCGCGAATAGGTGTCTGCAAATTGTGGGTCCACAAATAGCAGGGGTCGACTGTACGTGTAGGGATTCGGGGTGTAGCCCTTCTTTGTCTATTACCGCATATTTACTTTCAGAGGGCTTCAATTTATGTGAATAAAAAGCTATTGGGAAAAGCTGGTTATCATGTTGTTGAAGTAGTACCCCTCCTACCCCCCGATCTGAGGCATCAGTTGCAATAAAGAATTCCTTACTGAAATCGGGAAATTTTAAGATATGAGAGATGCCCAATATATCTTGTAATGTATCGAACACCAATTGATGTTTTCCTTCCCTTATGAAATCTGCCCCTTTCTTAGTAAGGTCAGTTAAAGGAGCAGCAATTAGTGAATAGTTATGCACGAACCGGCGGTAGTACCTGGACATACCCAAAAACTGTTGTATGCCCTTAACATTAGTGGGTACAGGGAAGTTGCTGATGGCTGAAACTTTATCATGGACTACTTTAAGACCTCGACGGGATACCGTAAAGCCCAAAGAGACTAGTTCTTGTTTAACCAATAGAGTGCGACTGTCGCCCCTGAGCGACGACAGACACGTTATAGAAGAGCGAACATCGACACTGGTTTACCACCATAGAAAAACGTTTACCCTTAAAATTACTGGTCCATTTTCTTTGATTTACAATAATAGCAAACCTGATGGCAATATCTAGCACCATCTATTGGTGGCGTCCCGAAACATTTCAATAACAAAAGCCCTCAATGTTTACGCCCAGCTATGCAAGAGATGACTTGTATTTTGTTCATTTATTCGTTATGAATTGGTATGTTTTACTTATTAATGCATTATTTGTGTTATGAATCAATGCTGGTTGAAAGTAATATTTTGATAAGTTACCACAAGCTTATGTAATAGTAGACTGTAGCAGATATAATGGCCAGAATCTAAATGTTATTTTTTGGCCCTTTAACTGGTCATTAAATTTTGAGCCTTTTAATCTATTGTAAATTTACACAAATGTATGAATCAGTAAACTATATATGTTTTTATGTTAGGCTATATAAAGACATATACTTTTCCTCATATACTGTATGTATATGTAAATTATATGTATAAAAATAGAGAAACAGAGGAAGAAGTAGAGAGAGAGAGAGAGGAGGATTTGCTTAGTCGAGACATAGTTGCCAAAGTGTTTTAGGTAGGCTAGGATTACTGGACATTGTTTGGGAAAGGAAAAAAAATGCGTTTTAGAGGGCTAGGCTTAGTGGATGTTGTTTGGGAAATGATAAATGAGTACTGAATACTGATTGATTTAGCCAGTTTATTTGGAAAGTGTTGAAAAGTTAGTACTGACAGCAATGCAAGCTAAACTTAGAACACCAGTCATTATTATTTTTTCTTGCATTTCCTGTCTTGCTTTTGCTTCACATGCACAGTTGTGTAGGTTAGATTACTTTTGGTTTTCCGCTCTAGTTTTACATTTTTATCTAAGATAATGATTGTGTTATTGGTTTTTGTATCACTCACACAACTATGTAGCCTATGCTTGCTGTGTAGGTTAGCTTAGTTTTCAGCCCGAAAAAGTTTTAACAAGAGTTACCGTTTGATCAGTGGTTAGTTACTACTGATCAAACAGTAACTCTTATCTTGTACCAGTTTACATGGTTTTGCAAATGGATTGTTGGAAGGTTATTCAAAAAGGCCACTGATTGGTAAGAGGAGACTGGAATCACCATTATCAAACAGACTCACAGGCAGGCATTTCATTACTCAATTTGCAAACAAAAATCACAAGCCTGATTATATTGTTTGCAGTACGTATAAGAAGTACTGACTGCTGCTTGAAAAAAAAAGGGCAGTGCAAAAGAAAACAAACAACATATCACTGTGAAACCTGTCCTAACAAACCACCTTTGTGCATTTTGCCAGTACAAAAAGACCTGTGAATGTAAAAAGCAATGAAAAAATAGTGGTTAGCTGAATTTTTATTTTAAAAGTTTTCTAAATGAAAATACCCATTTCGTTTGAGAAGAGAATACAATGCACTAAATACTTTTTAATTTCATTCCTGTCTTTATTTCATATATAAAAGGTTCTCTCTGTTATTTTCATATAATAGAAAATGAAATGTATAAAATAAAAGCTATATTGTAAGTTCTTTTCCATTCTTTCTTTCAACACTACAAAATCTCAAAAAAACGATACGTAAAAGGTACTTATTTTACCAAAGAAAAAATATTTTTGTATGGAGTTATTTATCAAGAAATTGTTGCAAATTCAATCCACATGCCTTTTCTTTAATTTTACTCCCCAAACAAAATGCTGGGTCAAGAATTATGTGTAATCCACTCCCAACTTTTTTTTCAGTATTTTTCAGGCCTTTAATCACATTTTAAGAAAAAAAATAATGCCAGATATGGAAAATATAGGTCCTGTTCTTATAGCAAGAGGTATATGAAGTCAATTGGAGCATTTTTATTTTTTTATGAAGTTTTACACACCCAGGGGGTAAATTCCAAATGCATATTCTCTGAAGAACTAACTCAAGTTTACGCAAGTGCTCTTCTATGGTATTGGAAAAAATTACAAGATCATCCATATAGGCGGGGAGAGTTACAGCTAGCAGGTCACCAAACACTATATTAATCATTCTTGTGAAGGTGATATGGGCGCAGTGTAAACCAAAAGGCACACGTAAAAATTCATAATGTCCCCTTGTCGTGCTAAAAGCGGTGTAGGGTGTGCTTTCCTTGTCCAAGGGTATCTGGTGAAAGCCTTTAAGTAAGTCCAATGAAGTGAAATATTTATTCTGACGTAACAGGGATAAGATGTCATTGATACATGGCACTCGGAAACGATTGGGAATAGTTTCCTCGTTTAAGCGACAGAAGTCTACACATATTTGCCGAGTCCTTTAATTGTTGTGCTGAAAAAGGTTTTTGGCACAACAATTAAAGGAAAATTGTAGAGGCTAATGGATTTTTTTTATAACTCCTTCGGCTAACATTTTATCTACTGCATTGATTTCTTTCTGAAATTTCATAGGAAGGCGATACGAGGGTACATAGGTAACCTTATTTTCATCCCTTAACCAGATATGATGTTCTATTACATCTGTTTTTCTTAGAGATACCTCGCTTGTGGAAAAGCTCGAAAAATTTTTGTCTGGTCCCTTTATCTTGGATATTTGCATTTATTTTATTTCTGATTGATTGTAAAAGAGACTCATCTACAGTGGGTTGCACTGGGTTAATTTCAGCGACAGTAAGAATTTGATACTTATACACTTCAATGTCTATGATGTGTTGGTTCTCTTTGATAACTAAATCAGTATTCAGGTGGTTACAGTTCAATATTGACCTAGTGATGGGAATCAACAATATACAAAGCTTGTGTTATGGAAAGTCCATTAATTTTCGGAGAGTCTGGAAGGATTAAAATTTCTGACAATGGTAAAATTTTCCTAATGCGTATCGAGAGATATGATGGTGTATTAGGTTCGAGCGACTGCGTGTAGGTTGCCAGAGCGGGTTTCTGAGAGTTGTGTTGGGTGGCTTGAATGATATCTTTGTTCATGAGACAGGTGATAGGTTCTTCAATGTATGGTACTGTTTGAGTATCTGTCTCCCTTTGGTCCAAAACGGATTTTAATGTGTGCAAAGACCTGTAGAATTTTCCCTTGATAAACATGCCATTCTTTGCATGAGTTAGAACAACATTTTGAATCCACATGCATGGATATCCTACAATTACAAGTGGATACATACTAATGTGTTGGACTATGACAAAAGTATCTGTGAGCATACATTTTCCCACACGATACTGCACTTGAGCTGTACCCACTACGTTTAATTCATTATTTCGGATGCCCGATAAGCGGACTTCGCATTTCTCAATAGGGAATTTAGAAAACAGCCGGCGGTAAGTATGTAGGTCTATTATGTTACGTGGACTACCGGAGTCGAAAAATAACGTAAAGGGTTAATGTTCTAAACTGACTGCATGCAAGGTAGGACGTAGCTCATCTAAATTAATGATAGCATGGATTCTGTGAAAATCTATGGGATCTTGCCTTGACTTCTTCAGTGTGGTTGTGTCATACACAGGAAAATTCTGGGTTATGCACGTGTCTTCATGGCGATCAAATTTATTATTTAGTTAAAAAAATTATGGTATGGACGACCCAACATCATTCTCCTCCCCAATGGAGTTATTTACAGGTGCAGGTTTTGCCTTGGACACTCAAAAAATTTGCCATATTTTGGTTATTTTACCCAGAAGGATTAGGAACTGAGTTCCCGGAAGGTTGATTAACTTGTGTTTGTTTCTGAGCAGTGTTACCATGAGAGGGTTTTTTCTTGTTGTTGTTGGGGTGTTTCTTCTTATTGTCACTACTGACGTTTCTGTGTATTTTTAACATTACCCACCCAGTGAATGGTTACGAGCATTACACTGAGCACATGAATGGTTTGTGCTATTATTAATGGAGCAAAAATGCGTACGACAATCATTCATCATATGTCCTGTTCTCTTACAATTGAAACAAGTTGCCCCGACCGAATTATTACTAACTACATTTACTTGTGGTTTATTTTCTTGTTATGAAAAGGCCTGGACAAGAGATGGGTCTAAATCTGTGCATTTTGACAGATGTTTCTTAACTTGTTTGAATATGTCCAGTTCTGTACTGTCGGGAGTTAGTTTATCATCAAAACTGAATTAAGGCTTCTGGCAACATTGCTGATATGAAAGTTAGGTAGATTAGCCTGACGAAGTTCTTTGTGGTAATATTATTACCGTTAACCCAATTTGACTGATTAAATTGATCCATGTATTTGCTCAGATGGTCTGCAATTAATATTCCTCAAAACTAACGCTTCAACCAGCGCTTCCTCGCTACCGTAGATTGAACGTAATTTCACCTTTAATTCTTCCCAAGTGTTTGCCTCTTGAAAGGAAATCCCCTTAAGGTATGACCCAATGTCACCCTTAGCAAAATTAGTGAAGCTTTTAGCTTCCTGAAGCTGTAAGGATGGAATTGTTATACATATTGCTTTTAAATGACCGTCTATGGATGAAATCCATGATCCAACCCCTTGTGTCAAAAATCCATTAACTCGCCCTTGGAATGGTACAATTGCTGACCTAGCATTAACTAAAGTCAGTACAGGAATGCTGAGTGGGCCAGAGGTGGACACTCCAACCGGTGTGGCAGTAGCCATCTTTACCACAGGTGTTTTACGAACAGTACGTCTGTTAGCAATACTATAAAAATATCTGTATGAATATACCCTACCACTGCACAAATGCATACGACAACTAGTTGCCTACCTCAACAAAATGCACTCTGAAAAGGAAACAACACAGAAAATTATATAAGTCCCACAGCAAAAGATGAGAAGAACATACACTCGTAAACACAGTAAAAATATGAAAGTGATATCCCTGAAAAAGAGAGTTGGTAAAAATGACAGTATTATTCCTGCAAGCGAGGGTTTTTTTTAGTAAATGTCGTTTTAACTCGACCAGGAACAGCAATCCGAACGTCCTGAAATCAAACAAGTGAAGGAATTGAATGACTCCACAGCAATGAATAATAGAGGTCTACTTAGCTCGTATATATGGCGTGTCTTCTGCTTGTGTATAAAGACATTCTATTCCAGTCACCGTAGTTGTCCTTCATGTCCCAGAGGCAGATGTGTTTGCTTGTTGCAGCGACGTCCAGAGGCGGAGCCGCGGATGTGTTTGTGTGCTGCAGCGACGTGAGTTTCTCTCCGTCGTCCTGTTGATGATCTTCCAGGAAGCATGTGTTTATGAGATGTTTTGAAGCTGATGATAGGAAGATGAAGACACAGATTGATGATATATTAGTGTATTGTTTTGTCTAGTAGAAGTCGATATTCATCCCAGATTTGCTCAGTTGAATGTCGGTGTAGGTCGGCCCAGGAAGTTTTCATGGCCACTACACTGCGCTGCCCGACGTATAATTCATTCTTAAGATGTGGCAAAAGTGATGTGAAGACCAAGTCCATAGCTGTCTAACTGGTTTCCCTTGTAATGGCTTCTTGCTGCCACCATTATTGTGCTTCGACCAGCTTTCTCAACATACAGGAAAACGGTCTGCCAGAGTTATTTAGGATTCACAAAATAAACTATAATATTGATCTATTATTATCGTAATAAAAGAACTGATGGTCTGCGACATTTGTATAGGTACATACGTGGTGCCATATTTTTATTCTTTCTGTGATTTACTAAACTGTGCTTTAATACTACTTTTATAGTTGACTCAATGATTGTCACACATATTATAACAGTATAGAAGAGAATATCTTACCACTATTGACATTTCATTTCTTATCACTGCAAAAATATTTAAAATATGAATTTTTGTAAACAACACAATGTTGTTATTCTCGACCTAAGCTAGTTGACATTTACTCTTGTCCTAAGCTGTTTCTCTCTCTCTCTCTCTCTCTCTCTCTCTCTCTCTCTCTCTCTCATTCCTTCTCTCTCTCTCTCTCTCTCTCTCTCTCTCTCTCTCTCTCTCTAGGAAATATGAACTACTGTATCATAAACTTTAATGTACAGTTAGAAATAATAATTCCATTATTAAATTCGTTTCTTTTAGCAACTGAATTGTTCTCCAAAATATTTCTTTCGGTAATAAACGCCCACCAGCTGATTCTCAACATAAACAAAGGCAAACATAGATTTCTGGGCTCAGTTCATGTCGCCCTGTGAAATAATCCTTAAGTTCATTATTTCTAGGGTAAATAACCTAATAAATACCAGAGAAAAAATAAAATCAAGAAGATGTCAGTATAACTGACTCACTCACTCTATAAAAGAAGTGTCGGTATGGTAACAGGGGCGAGTGAGACCACTACCACGAACCTCTTGCCATTTAGAACTTCCCACATCAAAATCTCCCACCTGAGAGAGCCGATCCTAAAGGAGGATGCGTCTGCTACTACTACTAATACCCACGCCAAGCGGAGTGCAGCGCCTCTAGTGGTCATCCTTTTCTATTAGCTCGTTTGCGACACACACGTTTTTTCTTCTTCTGTGTTGTGATCGTTCTTTTGGATTTATCTTCGAGATGGAACACTCAGCTATTGCCGCGGCTAAGTTAAGTACCCGAAAGGTCAAGATTTTGTATTTTTGTCTTCCAGGGACCAGTATTTTTTTTTAGGTTACATATGGTCACCCGGTTGACTCGTGGCGGCCATGAGCCCGCCTCGTGTTGTTAAGATTTCCCAGTCCTCCATACTGGGACATCTTTTCTTCCTTTCATGGGTTCTTATTATGTGTTTCTCTATTTATTTGCATCGTATTATAGAATTTAGGAATTCACAGCCCATACCTTTGTCACCAAGTTATCTGTATGGTTTAGGTATTTAGGGCTTTAGTGTTTTTTCCCTAGTCCAGCATCCCAGCTTTTGCTCTTCATCAGCTACGGCTGGCTCCGAGTAGTCATGTTCTTTGGAACGGTGTTCTTTGGAACGGTTCGTCTTCTCCTGGACTTCTGTCTCTCTCACTCGTGTGTTCCTTCCATTCTTTTACGATGTATGTGTTTATTATTAATTATTTTTATCTAGTGTTATTTTATTCTATATTAGGCTAGCTTTTAGGGCGTCCAGTACCTTGGCATTCTATTATCCTTCATGTTCATTCACGCTTGGTACGGTTGGGTTCGCGTGGTCACTTGCCTAGTGGTTGTGTTGCTTATCACCTCTTGGTCCACCCTCGATCACGTGTCCCACTGGGCGCCCTTCCCAGCTCCCTTCCCTCCCTTCCGCGTGGTAGGGGGGCGTCTGGCCGGGCTCACCACGGTTGTCATGGCAACCACTTGAGCGCCTCCCTCCCTCTCTCTCTCTCTCGAGGGGGCTCCTGGGAAGCCCGGCCAGCTGGGAGTTTGGGTGACCACTTTTTTGACTCGGGATCCGTGGAGCTCCGACGTGTAAGGGGGTTGGGGTTGGCCACCCCTCCCTCCGGCCGCCTCGGCTCTCTCCGGTGTGTCTCGTTCGCTCCCCCCCCCCCCCTCCCTCCACCAACGGACGGAGCCCCTGCTCACTAGCCGGGGGCCCCTTCGGTTGTCGGAATAGGAGCTGGCTCCGCCAGTCACCGGGGAGGGAGTTTCCCAGTGGTCTCAGAAGCTTGCCTACTACTACCTTCTTTCCGCTACCGGAGGGGCGCTTGCTTCCTTACCCGGGCACCCCTCTAGTAGTCGGAAGGAAGGCATGTCTTACTCCCTGTATGAAGTATACATGCCCCTTATATATATATATATATTTTTGTTATTTTACTTTAACTGCCTCCTCCGTTCTCCGTCGTGGTTATGTTCCTATCCTTGCTAAGGTTATCTTATCCTTCTGGTTGCCTCCCTTTTTCCATCCCCGGTGTACACCGGAGACTCCAACCAGATCGCCCTAGCGCCCACACGTATTACGGTAGGGGGCTAGTTTTGGTATAACTTGCATACTCCAGCATGCAACGGAGTTCGTGTTTAGACTGTAAGTGTGTTTTCCCGATACTCATGTATCTTTCTACTTACAGGCTACCAACTGCCAGGAACCAGGCTGCAATGCAGTCCTCCAAGACCCCTGTGGCCACGAGGAGTGCAGGACCCATGCCCTGTGCGCCACTACCCATGGCGAACTGATCGTCTGGCACCACAAGGCATGCACCATATGCTATGACCTCGTGAGTCAGCTGTTGGATGGAGTAAGTAGATATCAAGATAGTTACTTCCTCCATCATATATGTTTAATATATATCTTAGTTTTAAGTCATAGTTGTAAGCTTATAGCTCCGCCGTAAGGGACTTCATTGGGCCTCTCTTTCAGGCTGCTGCTGTGAAGGAGGTCGCCCTAGCGACCCTGAAGGCTTGGGTGGGCAGCTTCGGCAGGAACGCTGCCAAAGGACAGCCCTACATCCTTGACAAGAAGTTGGCTGTCCAGATCTTCCCCGGAGGGAAAGCGACGGGTTATGTGGATCCCGCCACAGCAGCTCCAGCGATAGCCTCCATCCAACGCGAGGTGCAGCAGGCCTTCGTAAACGTGTCGGGCTAGGACATCGTGCCGGACGTCGCCACTTTGGATATCAATGTAGAGCCAATGGCGGTAGGTGCTGAAGATTTGTTAGTCGAGGTAGGTGCTTCGGGCACTCAAGGGTTTCCCTTGGGCGCACCTGGATCTTCTTCCCTTGTTCCTTCCTCCTCTTCTTTCCAAGGCTTCACGGGATCTGAGATCCCTACTCCTTCGCCTGCTGCTTCTGTGCCTCCTAAGGTAAAAGGGCACAGAGAGCAGAAGACCCTCCAGAAGACGACGTCCAAAAAGACGTCGTCTTCCTCCTCACGAAAGTCTTCGGCATCCTACTCCGGAGCAGTGAAGGCTAAGTCTGATCCTTCACATTCGAGAGGGTCGAGAAGCAAAGCTTCTAAGGAGAAGGTCCGCGCTCCGACCGAGCCAGCACCCTCTCCTGTTGCTGCCGGAACTCCCCCGGTGACCCCTGCTGGGATCATGGCACCTAGTGCCTTTGACCCCGCTACCTTTTCGGCAGGAGTCCTACAGCAAGTAGGAGAGATGGTTGGATCGCTTGGGATGAGATTTGAGCAAATGTTTGCTCAACTCTAGCAGCATCAACCATTCAGGTCAGTCCATCCAGGACCTCTCTAATCGTGTTCTAGAACACGATAACCGCTTTGCTGGCCTGAACCAGGCTCCTCAGGCCAACTTCCCGGTAGTAGGTACTGGTCTGGTCCAGTTACCTCCTCACGATTCTCTTCCGGCATTCTCTATGAACAATCCTTGGAGGGTAGCAGCTTATGCTCCCTTCAAGGATGGTATGATTTCAATACCGGAGTGTGGAACAAGAAGGATAGAGGACTTTGAGTTCTACCCTCCCGGATTGACTCAGCCTTTCATAGGATATGCCAGGCTAACAGAGACCGCTCTCAATAGGGAAGACAAGATCCCTAGGGAGACTGTCCTGTATACTAGAGACCACGCCCAGAGGGAGTGGGTTCACTGTCTGGAGGATTGGGATTGTTCTAATACCAAACTCCAGGCCTTCAAGATTCCCTTCACCATTTTTGCCACGGAGGAGGAGGCTTCACTCCCCTTTACGACAAAGATGGTGGAGACGACCCTTCATGCTGTTTTGAAGGATGGACCCATTCCACAGCTCAGGGAAGCAGAGCCCACATCTCCTCTCTTCCCTGCATTTGGAGAACTTTGGGAGAACCTGCCGGCTACTTTTACGGTAGGAAAGCTGAAACCAGACTGTGCCATGGATCAGTTCAGTGAGAAGCTACCTAGACTGCCTGATAGCCTCATTCAGGCAGAATTTGATGCGAGGACTAGGCTAGGGAGATCACTTAACTCCCTAGTCATAACGGAGATGGCTGCTCTCTCGTATGGTACGGAGCCTCTGTTTAAGATCTTGGCTAAGTCCCAACTTCAATCAGTTCAGGCAGATGCTTATGACTTCTTCATGGCTAGAAGAAACTGCCGTAAGCATGTGTTGCAAGAAGCTACCATTCGCCACGAACCGAATAGGCTTCTTGCTTCCAACATGTGGGGTGCGGACCTGTTCCCAGAGTCTTCTGTGAATGAGGTGCACCACAAAGCTTCAAGGCTTAACCAAAGCCTTAGAGCTCAGTGGGGTATCTCAACCAAGAGGAAGCAGGAGAAACCCCCCCCCCCCCCCCTCTTCTGGTAAGAAGCTCAAATAAACCAAGAGGTTCCAGCCATACCAGAAGCACCAGCAGCAGCAGCACTTCGTCCAAGCCGTCCCAGTTATCCAACCGGGTCAGCCTTCAACATCGAAAGGTCAGAGCCAACCTATCCTCTTGCTATCCCCCCAGAGCCAACCCTCAACCTCGTACACCGTCTCCCCGGCTTTCAATCCCATGTTTGAAAGCCAGGCTTTCCCTACCTTTAATAGGTTCTCAAGGGGAAGCAGGGCGAGAGGTAACTTTTGCCAGCGAGGTTCGGGAAGGGCTACCAACAGGGGTAAGCACTTCAGAGGAGGACGTGGAGGTCATCCCACACAGCAGCAGTGAGGCTCCCCAGGTAGGAGGGAGGCTGTTCCTCTTCCGTCACAGGTGGGGGTTCAGCAAATGGGCACAGAGCATCGTGTCCAAAGGACTAGGTTGGAGTTGGATCAAAGATCCTCCACCAACCAAATCATTTCTTCAACTGCCGTCAAAGGAATTGACAGATTATGCAGAGGAGCTCCTTCAGAAAGGAGTTGTGGCGAGAGTCAGGCATCTAAAATTTCAAGGGCGCTTGTTCAGCGTGCCAAAGAAAGGCTCTTCAAAAAGAAGAATAATCTTAGACTTGTCCCAGCTAAACTCTTTCATTCGCTGCGACAAGTTCAAAATGCTGACCATCTCGCAGGTACGGACCTTACTTCCCCGTGGGGCCGTCACCACCTCTATCGATCTTACAGACGCATACTATCATATCCCCATCGCGAGACACTTCTGCCCATACTTAGGTTTCAAGCTAGGAGACCAGGCATTCTCTTTCAAAGTGATGCCCTTCGGACTGAATGTAGCCCCCAGGGTATTCACGAAAATAGCGGAAGTAGTAGTTCAACAACTGAGATCACAAGGGATAATGGTAGTAGCGTACCTCGACGATTGGCTGATTTGGGCACCAACCGTCGAAGAATGTCTCAGAGCCACAAAGAAGGTAATTCAGTTCCTGGAACATCTGGGGTTCCAGATAAACAAAAAACCGGAAAAAAAAATCCAGAGTTCACTCCGGAGACTCGTTTTCAGTGGCTAGGCATCCAATGGGATTTATCCTCCCACAATCTGTCAATTCCGGTGACCGAAAGAAAAGAAATAGCCAAGTCAGTGAGGCAATTCCTCAACAACAAGCAAGCTTCAAGGAGAAACCAGGAAAGAATCCTAGGTTCCCTCCAGTTTGCCTCAGTGACGGACGTCCTTTTGAAGGCAAGACTGAAAGATATAAATCGAGTTTGGCGCTCAAGAGCAAATGTCAAATCTCGAGACAAGTTGTCAGTGATCCCACAAATCCTTCGCAACCAACTTCGTCCATGGGCGAAGGTAAAGAATCTGTCCAAGTCAGTTCCCCTTCAATATCCTCCTCCGGCATTAACTATTCACACAGACGCCTCCCTAACCGGTTGGGGAGGATACTCTCAATTCAAGAAAGTTCAGGGGACTTGGTCCACACAGTTCCGCCACATAAATGTTCTGGAATCAATGGCAGTATTTCTTACCCTAAAGAAGCTCCTTCCCCCAAAGAAGTCTCATCTAAGGCTAGTTTTAGACAGTGCAGTAGTAGTACACTGCATCAACAGAGGGGGATCCAAATCCAAACATGTGAACCATGTCATGATAGCCATTTTTTCCCTAGCGAACAGGTACAAATGGTATCTATCATCCACCCACTTAGCAGGGGTAAGGAATGTAATAGCAGACGCCTTGTCCCTTTCAGTCCCTCTGGAATCAGAGTGGTCTCTGGACGTCAAGTCGTTCCAGTGGATATGCCGGAGTGTACCAGATCTCCAGGTAGATCTATTTGCCTCACAAGCGAACCACAAGCTCCCTTGCTATGTGGCCCCCAACCTGGACCCTCTGGCCTATGCCACGGATGCCTTGTCAATAGACTGGAATCAGTGGAGAAGGATCTACATCTTTCCTCCAGTGAATCTTCTCTTGAAAGTTCTGAACAAACTCACGACTTTCAAAGGACAAGTAGCTCTTGTGGCTCCAGATTGGCCAAAGAGCAATTGGTACCCCTTGCTACTGGAATTGGGCCTCCGACCTCGACGGATTCCCAACCCCAAACTGTCTCAATCAGTACAAATGAGGACTGTGTTCGCTTCCTCAGGAATTTTCAAGACCCTAACTTTATGGACTTCATGAAGTTTGCGGCTAAAAAAGATGCAGATATTGATCCCCAAAACATCCTCTTCCTGGAATCAGATAAGAGAGAATCAACTCTAAGACAGTATGATTCTGCTGTCAAAAAGTTAGCATCTTTCCTGAAGGAAACAGACACTACAACCATGACAGTCAACTTAGCCATATCATTTTTCAGGTCTTTGTTTGAGAAAGGTCTAGCAGCTAGCACTATTACCACTAATAAATCAGCTTTGAAGAAAATCTTTCAGTTGGGGTTTTCAAATAGACTTAACAGAATCTTACTTTACGTCTATTCCCAAAGCCTGTGCTAGACTTAGACCTTCTGAGAGACCTACTTCAGTTTCATGGTTTTTAAATGACGTCCTCAAACTAGCCTCGGACACTGACAACTCGTCTTGCACATTTATAATGTTACTTAGAAAGACGCTATTTTTACTAAGCCTGGCCTCAGGGGCCAGAATTTCAGAACTGTCGGCTCTATCCAGAGATACGGGTCATGTGGAATTTCTCCCTTTAGGAGAAGTTTTGCTTTCCCCGGATCGCAGTTTCTTAGCTAAAAATGAGGATCCTCTAGCAAGGTGGGCACCTTGGAAAGTCATTCCTCTTCCCCAGGATCCCTCTCTCTGTCCAGTATTGACCTTAAGAGCCTTTCTGTCTCGGACATCCTCTAGATCCTCAGGTCCTCTCTTTATGAGAGAAAGAGGTGGCACCTTATCAGTAAAAGGAATCAGACAGCAGATCCTTTACTTCATTAAACAAGCCAATCCTGAATCATTCCCAAAAGCACATGATATCAGGGCAGTAGCTACCTCTATTAATTATTTCCAGCATATGAATTTTGATGATCTTAAGAAATATACTGGATGGAAATCACCGACATTCTTCAAGCATCATTACCTGAAGTCCTTGGAATCCTTAAAATTTTCAGCAGTGGCAGCGGGAAACATAGTTTCCCCTGACTCTGCACAGTAGTTATAGTTGAAGATCCAGGTCTCCTTTCTACCTACCTTGTCTAACATGTCTCACCCTACTGTTATGCTCTACATGGTCCTCTAGCTTTAGCCACTAGGATGATATATTGGTGGAATGTCCCTTATTTTTTTGCTAGGGACATCCACATACTATGCATATAAATGTGCTTCAGTGTTTCTACCCTTATTTTTATGCTAGGGTAGAACACAATAACTTTTGTATATTTTGTATATATATTAATCTAGTTTTAGTGAATCTTCTTGAGAAATTGTTTTGATACTATTATATTAAGCTATGCTTTGCCCTTTATTATATTAAGCTAGTTTTAAGTACCTTTATGTTATAAATTTTTGTATCATAACTTTTGATTCACTTATATTATACTCAGATTTTATTTTATTGTTTCATTAAGACCCTCCATTGTCATCTTGTGCTGTTTCTCTGGTACTATTTCACAGGGCGACACGAACTGAGCCCAGAAAAGGGATTTTGACGAAGGAAAAATCTATTTCTGGGCGATGGGTTCGTGTCGCCCTGTGAAATAATCCTTAAGTTCATTATTTCTAGGGTAAATAACCTAATAAATACCAGAGAAAAAATAAAATCAAGAAGATGTCAGTATAACTGACTCGCTCACTCTATAAAAGAAGTGTCGGTATGGTAACAGGGGCGAGTGAGACCACTACCACGAACCTCTTGCCATTTAGAACTTCCCACATCAAAATCTCCCACCTGAGAGAGCCGATCCTAAAGGAGGATGAGTCTGCTACTACTACTAATACCCACGCCAAGCGGAGTGCAGCGCCTCTAGTGGTCATCCTTTTCTAAAGATGTCCAGCGCCTCTAGTGGTCATCCTTTTCTAAAGATGTCCATCTTGGGCTGCAGGGTGGGTAAAAAGGGGTGGGTTTCACAGGGCGACACGAACCCATCGCCCAGAAATAGATTTTTCCTTCGTCAAAATCCCTTTTTTATTACTGTATTTTGCTGTTTGTACATTATTATTACAGTTGGGTGGTGTAATCATTACAGTAAATGATGATTTTTTGTCTGATATGAGTTCATTCATGAAATAGATATATGTACTTTTAGTTTTGTGCAGCAGCCAAATCATGAAAGTAAAGAGGAATTGTTAGCGAATAAACTTTTGTTTGCAGATCTGATGAAGGGGAAATTGAGGATAGGAAAGAATATATAAAAGAATTTATTATATTATAGAGACATAAAACTTAAACTCACACACAAATAACTTAAATACACACAAAGGAGGCATATAATAAACAAGGGAGCCATTTCAAGGACAATTCCCTCTTATTACTACTAATAGGAGCAGCCACTGATTGCTTTAAACTCAAGTTGCAGTAAGTACAAGTGTGTATCTTGAAGCTACATAGAATAGTACCCATATCATAGTTTAAGGTATATTAGGTGTTTATATTAGTATTAAAATAGGCAGTTAGCTTTATAAAAGTTTTTATAAGTAGGACATCTTTGGTGTTTTAACTATAGAAGTAAGCAGTTGGGGTGGGTGTAGCCTAGGATTTTTTGAGGGTTGTGATAGCGTGGATATTTGGTTATCACAGGTGGTTGTGGCCCCCACCCCTGGCGATTATTGAGCCCCCACTGTATACCGAAATGAATTTACAAAATAAGCATAGCCTAGTGGAACTACCAAAAATACACCTTGCATGACACACTATACAGTATATGATGCAATCATGTTTTAGGAAACATGCATAAGGTCAGGTATTGCATTAGTACTATGTAGGTTGATTATGTTCTTTTGATGATGAATATGTTTTTAGCTTTATAGGCGGGCTTGGTTAATGGCGTCCAGTTTTATGGGGCCTGCCTAGCGCCATAAAATCAGCAATTTACGGTGCCGTAATGCACTAAGTTCGGCGCCATTATGTACCTAACAGAGGTGCCACTAACTGGTTATCAGCAGCATAAACACCATAAATTGCCAAGTTTCTGGAATTGGCGGTTTTCGTTTATCAGCATCCCACCATGAACGGAAACCCCGCCAATAACCAGGGACTGCATTTATTGTTGGAAATTAAATGTCTTAGTGTATTTAAGGATCCGAAAAAATCTGACAACCGAAATACAGCTCGCCCCAAAGATTTTGAATAAGGCATTGTGAACCTGTAACCTGGAACATTTAACTTGATCACAAAGGTTTTGCCTAAGAAAATCTCCTTAAAGGTTCCTCTTTTCCCCAGATCCGGTTATGGATGGTGCCTTTCTGTCCATAATTTTTCTTGCCAGGAGAGGTAAGTTGCATTTCTTGATTCAAGAAGCCAAGAATATGTGTAGCTTGGCTAATGCCATTGAAGCTATATCTTTTACTGAAGTCATTCCAAACACTGTTGAACAATGTTTGAAGGAGTTTGAACTTCTTATTCCTTTGGCCAGGGATTCTTTTGATAAGTCCTTCATGTTTACACTTCCCTAGAACCAGTATTTCCTGGCATGATAGGTGGAATGTATCATGTTACAAGCAACGTAAAAGTTCATAGGAGAGAGCGACTATGCTCTCTGCTGGTTCCTTCAGTCTCCCACCGTAGCAGCAAACAGTTGTTGTTGTTGGCTTCAGGGTGTCCCTGTGGGAAGATAATAGTACAGTATACAACAAGCTGTTCAAAAATAAAACTTTTCTGTACTAGTCCCAGATCACTAAAGATAAGTCTCTTTCATCTTCCATTTCTTGTAAATGCTCTTCGAGCAATACTGCCTCTCCTGGCCTTCTTTTCTGAGCTCAGGAAGGAAGAAATTGTCCATTCCACAGCAAGGATCCAGATCTTTCTGCCAAGGGAGGGAAGTTAAACTCCTCTTAATAGCAAGAGTACTATATAATCCTGTTAAAGAAGAGCTTCTTGAGTCCTTGGGTACCTGTGGTAGGTTGGGCTACTTTGCTTAAGTGTGGGAACACTCAGCAGTGGATGCCTGGTTAAAGAAAGCGCTTTTGGAATGTCATTTTTTTTTTCAGGGATTTGCTGCCTCTTTCAAACCACCTCATAACCTTTCAGTCATACAGAGGTAACCTAGAGAAGAGACAGTAATAGAGGAGATACCAACTATGTCACCACGTTTTTACAACAGGCTATTTCTAGTTCCAAAGACCATGAGAGATTCAGAGGCCCTTCCTGGATGTATCCAGGCTCAACTTCTATGTCCAGCTGTCACCTGTTTCTCCATGGTCTTAGTTGCCAAGGAGAAACAGGCCTGGATATTTGTGGTGGAAATGAAAGATGCATATTTTCATGTCCCATGACAAACATTCAAGTAAGTTCCTACACTCTGCCTTTTGGGGAAGACATCTTTTGAGCTGTGTTTCGGGTTAAGTTCTATGCTCCAAGTTTTCAGTAGTGGGCTATTCCACTTTGCAAATGGCTTCGCTTACTAGGAGTAAAGATACTTCTGTACCTGGATGACTTAATTATCATTGCAAAGTTTAAGGAGGATAGCCAGAAGGGAAGAGAGCAAGTACCAGGCTTAGCAAAAGCTCTAGGCTTACTGAGAATTGTCACAAAGTCATCTCCAGAACCAGTACAAAGAGTGACCCACCAGGGCATGGTAATTGACTACTCTTTTCAAGGTTTTTCGACACAAGCTCAAGTAGGCAGTCTGTTATTAATCGCAAGAGAATTACCCTCCTCAGTGGACTTTCCTACCAAATGCTGGCTGTCTCTCTTAGGCCACATGTCTTCTCTGGAGAAGCTAGTCATGGGTGCTCAACTAATGATGAGACCGCTTGAAGAGGCACTAACACAAATACACAACCAGACCACAAGTTGGTGTCATGGAGATGAAAATGAATCCCCTTACCTCTGTTAGTGAATGTCCAAAGAAGTGCTTCTTGCAGGGAAGTTCTTAGAGTCCCTTGAACCCAGTCTCACAATCCTGAACCAACCTGGTTCCCTATAACCACACCCCAGTTTTCTTTTATTAAGCTGCATGATGTTAGAGAATTTGCTACATCTATTAGTTTTCATTGGCACCTCTCTTAGATTATCTAGTTTTGGCCCCACTTTGGAGACGTAGCTTTGCATTCACTTCTAATTGCTTGAGGAATGTTGAGATCCAGTATGAAGACTGCCATACATTAGCACCTATGATTTCAGGAAGGGAGATGATTTCCTAGTCTTATGTGTTACAAACAGGTAAAGGTTTTAGCTATCAATCTCCATCCTGGGAAAGTGGGCAACCGTATGTATTTGAGTTTGTACATGGTTAGTATCTTACATACTCTACTTTTGTTTTGAATTATTTTGCTTGGTTCCAGTTGCCTTGTTTTCCCTTAGGCAAGAGCAAACAAAATTTTTATTAGAGTAAATAGTGTTTACTTTATTTTGCAGAGCCGTTGCTCCTCATTAGAGCAAGCCACCCTGAGATGATCAAGTACCACTTTTCTTGAAAATTGGTCATGATGTTTTGAGTTTGAGGTGCCACAGCAACTTGGTTAGATAGGTGGTAACTCTTTAGGGATTATGGTATGGTTTAGTTGTAGTTGTAGCTCCTGTCTACTCTGTAAGCCTGAGATATAGAAGCATGACTTACCATTCACTGTTTTAGTACAATCATTAACCAAATTCAGGGTCCCAAGTTTCACCTCCTAGAGTAATGAATCTCACATGATGAAGTTCTTGCCATGGGATCATATTAGGTATGCAGTGTTGAGGATATTTCTAATGATATCTGTTAATTATGTTACTGTAGGGAGATCTTTTATCCTTCTCCAGCACACAATATTGGAGTCAGAAAATGATAAGAGGGTAAATAAAATACAAAGTTTTTTTTTAGGTACTCATCCTCTGTCATTGAGATCCTTCACTCCTCCCCTCTAGAGAGATTAAGAGAAGAATGACAACAAAACAATCTCTGTCATGTCCTTCACCCATCTCCAAAAAGTGGTGATAACTAACTGGAGCACTCATTAATAATAGTTTCAATTTTAATACTTGTCAAACCTGACCTAAGTCGTCACAGTAAAGCATTGTGATAGAGAGTATCCAGAACAGTAAAGCATTGTGATAGAGAGTATCTAGAAAATGGATTGCATCATAAAAATAACTATTTTGATATCTTGGGTAGGTTTTGACATGTTTCTTTAATATGCCTTATATGTCTTTCAGGAAACCTACAAGTCTTTCCATTACACATCCTTATTATACCTGACTGACTATGGACACAGCTTTGAGGGTGGAAGGTTTATTTTCATTGATAAGGATTCAAATAAAACTGTTGAGCCCCGTTCTGGTAAGCATACTTAGATTAATTTGATTAGTGATTGATACAAAAACCTTTCCTTGAAGTTTTGCCATTCTCTTATACACCTTTTGCTGATTTTTAATAAGTGAGAAAAATGGTGCCCAAGATTTGTTTTTTTACTGTTGTGGGATTTTTTTAGTTGTTAAGTAGTTTTAAGTAATGAATAGGTTATTATTTCATAATTAGATGGATTCACAATTATTAATAAGTATTGTGGATTACGTCCAGTCGTTACAAGAAGTTAAATAAGTGAAAAACGGCTGCCTACCTGTATTTTGTTTGTTGTTTCTATACAAATACAAACCTTTTAAGTAATGAATAGGTTATTATTTCATAATTAGATGGATTCACAATTATTAATAAGTATTGTGGATTACGTCCAGTCGTTACAAGAAGTTAAATAAGTGAAAAACGGCTGCCTACCTGTATTTTGTTTGTTGTTTCTATACAAATACAAACCTTTGTTGTTTACATTAAGGTGAGCAGATTTCGGAGACAAAGTCCGGGGAAATTTTCGGTTCAGAGGTGTAAAAACCTCGAAAACATGATGTGTTTTTGTCATTGAAAAACTAAAACAGGGACCCTGCAGCAGCCCTTACCTTTCAAAAAGCAGCATTCAAAAGTTTCTGTCATCCTATTTATCCTGAATTGCAAAGGAATTGGATAAAAATTCAATTGACTAAATCAAGGTAGGCCATAATTTATTGACTGTTTACCAATGATTGAACAGTATCAAAATTATCTATGGGCAAAACACCGCTGGATGGCAGTGTGGTGGGATCACAAGCTTAAAAGCAAGCAGGCAAAATCCCCCCCACATAAACCTAATCATTCCAGCTACCAAACCCACCCTCAGTCATACTTTCCTCTTCACACTACGGAATACAAGCAAGACAATTGAACCTATACCTACATACAGAACAAAAAAAAAAAAAAAAACATAAAACACATGTACTTACCAACTCCAGGGTATGCTGTGCTGTCCGCTGGTCAAGGTCACTGAGACACCAACAACCACAAGCCAAAAACCAAGAACCACAACCCAACAACACAACAACGACAACAACCAATGACCACAACTCAAAACACCCAAGGACCACAACCCCACAACTCAACAACAAACAAGGAACACAACCACAACTCAACAACACAGCAAACAACAAGGAGCTCAGCCACAACTCAAGACCACTGCACAAACAATTACTAACACATAAAAAACAACAACCAAGAAGGCAACACACACCCACTAAACTCAAACGAATTTCAATGCCTTCACTAGACTGCTGCCAACACTACTATATATCACCAGCTCTCACCAAACACTGACCAAAAATACTCAAAACACAGAACTCTAACAATCAACAGCACCAGCAGACAACCCAGAACTCACCAGCAGCCAATACAGTCGTTAACCATCCAACCACCAATTTCTCTCTCTCTCTCTCTCTCTCTCTCTCTCTCTCTCTCTCTCTCTCTCACACACACACAGACGTTGTCAAATGGAACTCCATAACTCCTCCATAGCAGAGTGGTGCTGGCTGGTAGCAGGAGGGGAGTCAGGGACGTATGATGTTACTGACGATGGTTTGCTGGAAATTTGGTTATATGTTCTTGGAAGGTAATCTCACAAATTATGCCATGCAAAGCTGTTTATTATTTCCCTAGTTATATATGTTGTACAGTGCAAGTAGTACAGTGTGCAACTGCATAGTTTGGTCAAAATTTTAGTTTTTTTTTTTCCTGTATTCCAATTTTGTATCTTCAGTCACAGTGAAAACTGGGGACATTTCTGGGGACAGCAGTAGCCGGGGACAGGGCACTGAAAACGGGGACACTTGGGACGTCTGGTCGCCCTACTTTACTTCGGGATTTTAGCTTGTAAATGTCAGCTAGAACAACCATTCAATCTTAATAACAAGGTAGTAAACTACCAACAAGCAGGGGTAAACATCGCCCACCTATTGATCTGCACACCTCTTTGCTTCTGGGCACCGTCGTATCCAAATGTCTTTCGCAACTCTATGCTCAATTTTTGCCATTTAAACTCTTGTTGATTAAACTGGAGCACTATTCCTTATTTTGGGGGTTGGTTGTGGACTGTGTTTGTATTGCAATTGTTCAAACCCATCAGTCAAATAAGCCTTCTTTCAAGGAATTATGTTTGTTTTTTCTTTGCTACTATGAATACTGTTTAATTGGACAGGTAACGGCTTCTGGTAGTTACATAATAGCTGTATAATCCTTCAGCAAGGATGAAACTTTTCATGGAGGAAATATGTATCTGAAACCTATACAGAAATGGGAAAAATTCAGTAAAATAAATGATACCCATGCTAAACACCTAGACATGCCCTATTAAAAGATGAAAAAAAAACACTCATTCCAAAAGAAATAAGTAATATAATTGGAGAAGATCATTTGAAAATTATCTACCACCTAAGAGAGAGAGAGTTGTCTTTATATACATATTAACCCTTTAACGCCAATTGGACGTATTAAACGTCGATATAAATTGTCTGTTGGGTGCCGATTGGACGTATGGTACGTCGATATAAAAAAGTTTTTTTAAAAATTCACGGAAAAATACTTATAGGCCTACCAGGCAAAAACTTTTTAATCAAGCGCCTTGGGGGATGCTGGGAGCTCACAGATCAAGGCGTTGTTTTGTTTACAATCGTTACCCAGGTGCACAAGCGCAAATTTCTTTCTTCTCGCACTTAAAAACATCAGCGACACATCTCAGAAATTATTTTGTCACTTTGACATAATTTTTGCACCATTTTATATTAGCTGTTACATGGAGTATTATATATGAAAATGTGCGCAATTTCATGTAAAACTAAAAACAACTAATGGTTGTAGCTTTTATCAGTTTTGAAATATTTTTATATAAATAACGATAAGTGCCAAAATTTCAACCTTCAGTCAACTTTGACTCGACCGAAATGGTCAAAAAACGCAATTGCAAGCTAAAACTCTTATATTATAGTAATATTCAATCATTTACCTTCATTTTTCAACAAATTGGAAGTCTCTAGCACAATATTTTGATTTATGGTTAATTTATGTAAAAACTTTTTCCTTATGTCCGCGCGGTAACTCTTCCGAAAAAATCATACATTTTTTCGTCCAATTGTTGTGATGTTTGCACCATTTTAAATTAGCCGTTACATAAAGTTTTATATATGAAAATGTGCGCAATTTCGTGAAGAATACAACAAAAAACAATCCATGGTTGTAGCTTTTTTTCAGTTTTGAAATATTTTCATATAAATAACGATAAGTGCCAAAATATCAACTTTTGGTCAACTTTGACTCGACCGAAATGGTCAAAAAACGGAATTCTAAGCTAAAACTCTTACATTCTAGTAATATTCAATCATTTACCTTTATTTTGCAACAAATTGGAAGTCTCTAGCACAATATTTCGATTTATGGTGAATTTATAGAAAAAAAACATTTTCCTTACGTCCGCGCAGTAACTTCCGAAAAAAAATCAGAAATTTTTTCGTCCGATTATCATAATGTTTGCAGCATTTTAAATTAGCTATTACATAAAGTTTTATATATGAAAATGTGTGCAATTTTATGTAGAATATAACCAAAAACAACCCATGGTTGTAGCTTTTATCAATTTTGAAATATTTTCATATAAATAACGATAAGTGACAAAATTTCAACCTTCGGTCAACTTTGACTCAACCGAAATGGTAAAAAAACGCAATTGTAAGCTAAAACTATTATATTCTAGTAATATTCAATCATTTACCTTTATTTTGCAACAAATTGGAAGTCTCTAGCACAATATTTCGATTTATGGTGAATTTATGAAATAACTTTTTCCTTACATCTGCGCGGTAACTCTTCCGAAAAAATTATAGATTTTTTCGTCCGATTGTGGTAATGTTTGCACCATTTTAAATTAGCTGTTACATTAAGTTTTATATATGAAAATGTGCACAATTTCTTGTAGAATACAACTAAAAGCAACCCATGGTTGTAGCTTTTACCAGTTTTGAAATATTTTCAATAATATTTTGAAAATATTTCAATAAATAAATAAAGATAAATAGAAAAAATTTGTCCTTTGGTCAACTTTAACTCGACCGAAATGGTCGAAAACTGCAATTGTAAGCTACAACACTTACAGTCTAGTAATATTCAATCAATTACCTTCATTTTGTAACAAACGGGAAGTCTCTAGCACAATATTTAGATTTATGGTGAATTTTTGAAAACTGCTTTTTTTTTTACGTCCGCGCGTTACGAATTCATGCATCATTCTGTGATAATATTTTCTCTGTGTTGCCTTGATCATTTTACAAATTGTTATATACCAAAATGATCGCAATTTAGTGTACAGTACAACGGAAAAAATTAACTCGTTAGCTTTAACTGTTTTGCTCATATTGCGATTTGTATACAATTATGAAATTTTTTTTTTGCGGTCATATATCCCAATATTTATGATGGTTGCATACTAAACTTCAGGGAATGACATAAAAAGGAGCCAAAAATGAACTCTTAATCTTGAAAACTAAGTGTGCTGTGATTTTTTGAAAAAAGCATTTTTTCCGCTTCGGCGCTCACTCGCGAACGCTGCCGGCATACAGGAGACGATTTTTAAAATACCGCTTCGGTGTTTAACACCTTCTTTACCGGGTGGGTGAGCAGAATGTAAACATTGCGTTCGCTGCCGAACTGAATCTCTCGGTAGTGACTCCAGTGGGGTGCCGATCGTACAAATATTTGCCAAAAATACACTAATCAAGACAAGCTAATGAAATTATCAGGTATTA
Organism: Macrobrachium nipponense; assembly: GCF_015104395.2. Taxonomy (NCBI): domain Eukaryota; kingdom Metazoa; phylum Arthropoda; class Malacostraca; order Decapoda; family Palaemonidae; genus Macrobrachium; species Macrobrachium nipponense. Next base: position 93,341,420 of record NC_061100.1, on the reverse strand, counting down.
TTAGCACTATAATAACGCATATTCTCTGTGAGCTTTATCATCCTACAGGGAAAATAAATGATTTTATGAAAAAAAATGTGAAACTCAGTGTCCCTTGTTCAAGGGACACTGGTGGTCGGTGAAAAAACTACAGTCTTGAATAGAAATTTGGTCTTACAGAATGTTGGTATATCCACCTGGAACATGCACATAAAGTATTATCAAAATAGAACGGTAAATAAGCACGTAATAACAAAAAAAAGAGCAAAAACTAAAGCGAAAGTCCCCCCGATAAATATGGAAATCGCAAATTTTATAGTATATCTTTCAAAAATTGGTCTATGTCGTTTTCTACGTTTTCTAAGATTAGTTTCATCACAGAAAACAACTTTAGGGGTATCAGGGGTATCTAAACTAATTTTTCAAGTTTCTTGTCCTCAGAAAAAATCGCTTTTTCTATGGTTTGGTTTTTTATATATAAAGTTACTATAAGGCTTTATTTTTACCTTCATTTATCTGATGTTCATATCTTTTATTTGTAAAATGTAATAAGTGAATAAATAAATAAATACAGTAAATGATGATGCAACTGGTTTTATACTTGGGTAGAAGTTATTACATGTTTACGCTTGCCTGGTTTTGTGATTTTTTGTTGAGACGCAGTTCATCTGTCACCTACACACTACTATAAGCAGTAATAATATTTTTTTGGGTTCATCATATGTCTGGCATCGTGTCATACTGTTTATTTTGCTCCAAACTCTTCAAACCGAAATTACAGAATGATTGGAAGTCCCTATCTGGAAAGAGGAGTTTTGGTGGTACTTTACGTACCACCTTTATGCACCCGGGGCGGTGTAGTAGACTTGAATGGTGGTACCCGCCTACCTCCAAACAAACTTTCGGTAATGAAGAGGTTAAGGGTTAAGCAAACTTTTGAATGATATTAAAGTTACTGGAATACCATTTAAAAGTTAGCTTAATACATTACCCTTAAAAAAGAAATAAATGGTTGGTAAAGATATACGTGTGTGAAGATTACATATGTACAGAGAGAGAGAGAGAGAGAGAATTATGTAAATATAATTGACCTGCTAATTGGCAACACTCCCCTTCCTGCCACATTACTTGACATATTTGGGAGCTCTGGACTTCAAGCTTCTGGTGGAGTTAAAAAGAAAGATAAGAGGGCACTTTTTAGTATCCATAACATACCTAACAGAGGAGCCATTAACCAAAACATGGCACCATAAGTGTTATAAATCATAGAGTTTCTGTTAATGGCGGATTTGCTTATCAGCACCCTGACGAGAACGATTCCCCCTCCGATTACCAGGGACTGCCTGTACCCGGTTTTCTTACTACGTTAAAACTGCAAGAAGAAGAAGTGATATTGATTACATACGACCAAAATCCGACCAAGATGCCATTTCCTTTCTCTGGTCATGCAAGAAACCAGAGCTCAGAGAAGTCCGTTCTTCGCTTATTGATTCAATTAAGTTCCAGTTTAAAACATTTTTATTTAGACTGTAGAGTAATGATTTATTGTGAGTAAAAAGCAGTCATCAGCTTATTTGACCAGTGCATGTTGGTGCGTCTTACTATTTATGATCATTTGGCTAGGTCCAAGAATTTCGTTCTTCACTAACCCATTAATTTCATTACCGAGGTTCATGGAAACATATAAGTTGAAAGCTAAGTGTAAAATTTTAAGTTTGTTAAAAATTTTGTTAGTTATAATGTGGAGCAATGATTTTAGTGTGTGTGTGAAAAGCCGTAAACCGTCGTTTTTCACCAGTATTCGTCAGCACTAGCAAGATAGGATCGTTAGCTCTGAGAGTTTCATTCTTATTGATTTCATTACTAAAGTTCATGTAAAACTTCCAGCTTGAAAGCTGAGCATGTAATTTCAGGTTCCATCTAAAAATACTTTAGTTTAGACCGTGGAACAATGATTTTAACCCTTAAACGCCGAAGCGGTATTTTAAAAATCGTCTCCCATATGCCGGCGGTGTTCGCGAGTGAGCGCCGAAGCGGAAAAAATGTTTTTTTTTTTAAATCACAGCACGCTTAGTTTTCAAGATTAAGAGTTCATCTTTGGCTCCTTTTTTTGTCATTGCCTCAAGTTTAGTATGCAACCATCAGAAATGAAAAAAATATCATTATCATGTATGAATATTGGGATATATGACAGCGCAAAAAAAAAAATTCATATAGTATAATTGTATACAAATCGTGCTGTAAGCAAAACGGTTAAAGCTAACAAGTTATTTTTTTGTTGTTGTATTGTACACTAAATTTCGATAATTTTGGTATATAACACATTGTAAAATGATCAAGGCAACAGAGAAAATATTATCACAAAATGATGAATGAATTCGTAACACGTAAAAAAAAGCTGTTTTCAAAAATTCACCATAAATCGAAATATTGTGCTAGAGACTTCCCGTTTGTTGCAAAATGAAGGTAATTGATTGAATATTACTAGATTGTGAGTATTGTAGCTTACAATTGCAGTTTTCGATCATTTCGGTTGAGTTAAAGTTGACCGACCGAAGGACGAATTTTTTCTATTTATCGTTATTTATATGAAAATATTTCAAAACTGATAAAAGCTACAACTATGGGTGGTTTTCTTGTTGTATTCTACATAAAATTGCGCACATTTTCATATATAAAAGTTAATGTAACGGCTAATTTAAAATGGTGCAAACGTTATGACAATCGGACAAAAAAATTTATGTTACCGCGCAGATTTAAGGAAAAAGTTTATTTCATAAATTCACCATAAATCGAAATATTGTGCTAGAGACTTCCAATTTGTTGCAAAATAAAGATAAATGATTGAATATTACTAGAATGTAAGAGTTTTAGCTTACAATTCCGTTTTTCGACCATTTCAGTCGAGTCAAAGTTGACCGAAGGTTGATATTTTTGCACATCGTTATTTATATAAAAATATTTCAAAACTGAAAAAAGCTACAACCATGAATTGCTTTTTGTTGTATTCTACATGAAATTGCGCACATATCCATATATAAAACTTTATGTAATGGCTAATTTAAAATGGTGCAAACATTGCGACAATCGGATGAAAAAATTTATGATTTTTTCGGAATAGTTTCCGCGCAGACGTAAGGAAAAAGATTTTTTCATAAATTCACCATAAATCAAAATATTGTGCTAGAGACTTCCAATTTGTTGCCAAATGAAGGTAAATGATTGAATATTACTAGAATATAGTTTTAGCTTACAATTGCATTTTTCGACCATTTCGGTAGAGTCAAAGTTGACCGAAGGTTAAAATTTTGGCACTTATCGTTATTTATATAAAAATATTCCAAAACTGATAAAAACTACAACCATGGATTGTTTTTAGTTGTATTCTACATGAAATTGCACACATTTTCATATATAATACTCCATGTAACGGCTAATATAAAATGGTGCAAAAATTATGTCAAAGTGACAAAATAATTTCTGAGGTGTGTCGCTGATGTTTTTTAGTGCAAGAAGAAAGAAATTCGCGCTTGCGCGCCTGGGTAACGATTGTAAACAAAACAACGCCTTGATCCGTGAGCTCCCAGCATCCCCCAAGGCGCGTGATTCAAAAGTTTTTGCCTAGTAGGCCTATAAGTATTTTTCTATGAATTTTTAAAAAAACTTTTTTATATCGACGTACCATATGTCCAATCGGCACCCAACAGACAATTTATATCGATGTTTAATACGTCCAATCGGCATTAAAGGGTTAATGTGCGTGAAAAGCTGTAAACTGCCATTTTTGCCAGTACACGTTGGCACTTATTACTATTTGCGATCATTAGCTGTTTGTAGACACAAAAGTTGTTTTGAAGAATTTATTATTTTATTTGGAAGCTTTATCTAAAGAAATGTTCCACAATTATTATTAATAATAGAAACTCTGTTCAGATAACATGTCAACAACAGACTACCAGGCAGTAGCTTACAACCTACTACGTCGATTCAGTGAGGATATGTTAGATAGACTGTAGTAGATATTGTCTGTGGCATATAACCTAAGGTTATGTATCCTTAAGGGTGAGGAAAAAAAATTAACTGAATTGCGGTAAGGTTTGGTGACATATCCTGTTAGGCTGAAGGCCTAGGCAGTAGCCTAAGTTTACACTAAAGACCTTAGGATTAGAGAAAAGGACACAGACATTTTCCCTTTTTATATAGCCTGTTTATTTGAGCATTGTCTTAATACTGTAGGCTATCATGTGCATACCCTTAAAAGGGAATTAAGTAATGTAGATTGATTTCAACAATAACCTAAGCTAGGTGATAGGCTAGTCTAGCTTTAGTAGACCAAAAACAGTTAATCAGGACTAGACAATAACCTTCACTAGGTGATACCCTAACTATAAAGTTTCCCATTGGTAATTTACCATTTGTTCATGAAACGTACCTGTCAGATATATGTAAGAATTACATTATATATAAACCAGTGACCTGGGGTCATGGCATTAGGAGGGTTCTACGTGACCAAAGCAGACCTTAGATTACGCTATGCGCTGTCTGCAGTAGCCTGATCTAGCTCAAAGCTTTGTCAACATTTTTATGTTATGATAACTTTGCACAACAACTTCCATGGGAAGCGGTTGACCTGTTAACCTACGCCGGAAACTTGTAACTTCCGAGCCGGCGAACTACGTATGTGTTTTTATATGAATTGCTGAGATAGCTAATGTTCCGCTATCGACGCGATGCTTTAGAATGGCAGTTCCACGCCAACTATCAAACATATCGGTCGTCCGACCGAGCTGCATCTCCTAGTATGGAGTTACAGAATAAAGTTGTTAACTTGTTCAACTAACCTGTTTGAATCATCTCCTCTAGACAAGAAAGAACCTCTCTACTAAGATATCCAAGGGAGATGGGAGGAACCAAACATTACTTACGGATAACAGCCGTAAGGGAAGAACAAAAAGTCTATCGCCAAGCGATAAGACATTAGATATATATATAGCTGTATTCTTTGAAGTCCGACAGAATTTCAAAACTTACGACACACGCAGTGGTCGGCCAGGTGGTTAGTACCCATTCCCGCCGCTGGGAGGCGGGTATCAGGAACCATTCCCATTTTTTATTCAGATTTTCTCTGTCGCCGGTACTGTCAACACCTGTTTTCAGTACCTCCGTCTTAGGATTTTTAAACTGCATTGCCGCCTAAGTATCCTAATTGTCTTTTGGTTTATTGACTTGGATTGTGGCTAGGCATACGCTATCATAAATTGATTTGAATTTGATTGTTCTTGCATAAGATGTCTGAATCTAGTTCGGCTAGTTTCAGAGTTTGTTGTCTGCAAGGGGTAAGGTGAGGCTACCGAAACCTTCGGTAGATCCTCACTGGGTGTGCATGAGATGTAGTACTTGCTTCAGCAGTACATATACTAAAATTGGAAGAGAAGATTAACGTGAACTGCATCAGTAAACAGAAGTCAGGGTAATGAACCTACTAACCTCCTGTAGACTTTATTTTGCCTAACTCTGTGGTATGGCCTACGGGCCTTGAGGTCGTGTCTGTGAGAGGTAATGCCCTTTCTGTTATTGTGGATTCCATCCGTATCTTGGAATCTAAAGTGCTCTCTCTCCAATCAGTGTTGTGAGTGTAGTGAGGTTGTTAGTGCCCCTAGTGTTGTGGAGGGGCCGTCAGATCGGCCCTATAATGCCTCTAGGCCTGGACCTCTGCCGGACTCCCAGGAATCAGGGAATTCGCAAGTCGAAAGCCGAAGGAGGGTTACGAGGACTCCCCACCAATCTGGCGTCCCTTTGGCAGGACCTGAAGACGCTTCCTAGGCTGCCAAAGATCGTGCACGTGCACGAATCCTAAAGGATTGCTTCTCGTCCTCCGAGGCGTCCTCCCTGTGCAGGGGTTGGAGCTCTTGGAAGGACTCGCGCCCTCTAAACAGAAGCTTATAGAAGAGGACGCTTCACGTCCTCTCTCTCTTCATGCGTTGCAATCGTCGCCTGAACATTTTGACGACTTTCCACCACAGAAGAGAACAAAGATGCAAGATGTCGCACAGGCGGCCGTCGTCTTTAGTCGCAGAGAGGAGGACGCTTCACGTCCTTTCTCTTCTGCTGCTTTGTGGTCGTCTCTGGAGAGTTTTGCTGCCTTTCCTCCGCAAAAGAAGACCAGGACGTCATCCGATGAGGACGCTTTTGAGCGCCCCAGTCGCTCCAGGAATAGAACTGTTGCGGTCCCTGTGAGAAGGAAGAAGGCGTCCCCTTGCCCCTTGTCTTCTCACAGGATCAGCCCTTCCTCTGAGAAGGAGTCTTCTCCAACAAAGGAGATCATCCTTTCAATGCAGCAACAACTTGCTTCGTTGCTTGCCGAGAGAGAGGCAGAGCCGCGTCGGAGGAGGAAGGATGATAGACTGCCTATCAAGAGGTCCAGACAGTCTCCCCAAACATTCTTCTGTTGAGAGAAAGGAACGTCGGTACACTCGTAGCAAGGATTGTTTTCCTGCTCCCAAGACGCTCCCCTCTCCTCTCTTCGTGACGCCCCGTATGCGGAACGTGACGTTCGCTCTGCTGCGAAGCAGGATGTTGTTCAAGCTGGACGCAGTGCAAGCGGATTTGCTTAGTCAAGCAGCTTGCCAAGACGCCCCTCGTTCGTCCCTGAGGGATGCTCCGTTTGCTGCCAAGCATGACGCTTATTCGGCAGCTAAGCTGGACGCTTTGCATGCAGCTTCGTCACGAGCTGCTCGTCGTCTGGACGCCCAGCGTGACGCTTTTCTGGACGCTCGTCTGGACGCCCAGCGTGACGCTTTTCTGGACGCTCGTCAGGACGCCCAGCGTGACGCTTTTCTGGACGCTCGTCAGGACGCCTAGCGTGACGCTTTGCTGGACGCTCGCCGACGCTCGAACGTTCGTCGGGACTCCCATCAAGACACTATTCATGAAGTTTGCACATCTGTTCCTGAACCTGCTGACGCTGTTTTGGAAGACG